>NC_056730.1:72053546-72076046 GCF_019279795.1 Protopterus annectens
ATTCTGTTTTTTTCTATATCATACAAGTTACATACTGGTTATATTGATAAAGTTCATGTTTACACAGTGAGAAAATGTAATGGCTGCTATCTGTTGTATGAAATGTAAAATTTGTGGTCTTTGCTGAAAATGGAGGCAGCCTGTGTTTTGTGTGATGGTTAATCTGTGAATAGAACAGTAACTTTTCACTGCAGTACTGCATAGTGAGTTATTTCCAACTTATTGGAATTTGGTGTAATGGTTAAAGCATTTACCTCACAGATGCAATGTACAGGGCTTGACTCTCCTTTTAGGGGGTTAAGGGTTGGCGTAATATACAAAATACAGGAACTGATTCTCATTTTTGGGCACTGTCTGATTATTGGCTAGGCATGTAATAGTTTGCAGATTTTGTCCAGTGTTTACCTATGACATAATTGCTGTGAGGTTAAATCCCTTATCCAGTAGTATAGTTAGAATGGGACAAAGGGGGCAACTGCCCCAGACACAAAATTATTAGGAGGTACACAATCCTGGTTGCTGTTAAAGGCATTCTGGCTTTTAAAAGCCAATATTGCATTTGCGGTCAAACCTGAGCACTGTAGCACCCCCGTGTGGTCTAAACTGTAGACACTTCCTACAGTTGTTGCAAATATAGTAAAATGTAGTAAATAAAAAAGATAGTTTGTTTCTCTCTTTTTTTTTTTTTTTTTTAATTAAAATTTGAGAGCTGTAGAGCTCTGCGCAGTAGCAATATTAACATTTCAAAAGGTACTTCAGAGAATCATGCCAGCAGTTAGAGAAAAACTTAGGTCATCACCTGCTAGAGAACATGTAATTACTGTACAATACCATTCCCTGATTTTAAAGAAACTGTAAAGGAGGGTGATGAATCCCCACAGCAGAAGTTAAGAACCTTAAAGGTGAGGTTCTGTTATAAAGTCATTATCAGCATATCCCCAAAGTACAGAGAGAAACCTGGTCCTGCTATTTTATAGATATCTCTTAACTTTCTGCTGTCCGTGTTGTGGTGTCCCTTACTTCTGCATACAGTAAGCATCCAGACTGTCTATCTCTGTTATAGTACTCTGAAGCAACACTGAGGTATGTGACGTATAGAACGTGCACAGCTAACACTGTAAGTAAAAAAACACACGTCCACAAAAGTGAAACAAAAACAGCATCTAAAGTAGACCATCGTCATCTGACAGGGGACCCAATGTAAACACTTCCAAGGGGATTTACTCACTCTATTTTCACTTGTTGCTATAATGCATTTTGTTACACTGTGGTATATAAACTACATATCTCTCATCCACTTATCACAAGAAGTTTGGACCAAGTCAAAAATAAGTGGGGGGAGGGGGGAGTGGCTGGGATAAATTCTCAACTGTGACAAATTTTAAATATTGCTCTTACAAAATTAGAAAGATGCTAAAATAACATTAGCACGAAAGGGATATAAATTCTGAAGTTCAAGTGTGTGCTTTAGCTTACATTTTCTGAAGGATGTGAAATGTGAAACTCAAATGTAGTCTGCCATTATTTTGTGACCTCAGCCCACAATGGTTTGCCAGAAGAAATATGAATTTTATGAGGAACAGACCAAAAATATGACATAAAAATCTGGATATTTTGGGAAAAGCTGGACAACTGAGAGAGGTATGAAACTGTTTTGCATGATTGATTGGGAAGTATATGAGCCTGTCTTAACGTAGGCAACGGATTTCATAGAGAAGTTTGATTGATTATAAGAAATTGTTTGAAAAATTACATTGCTCCAGTACTAATAGTAAGTGCTCCCAATTAACTGAATCAAAAGCACTATTGATGTTCAGACCAACCAAAGTTAGTTCTTTCTTTTTGAATTATTAGCAAAATCAATTATTGATGGTATTCTCTTGACATTATCATAGGTGCTCCTCTTCATTATCAACCCAGTCTGAATATTGTTTCAGTGTTGGAAAAAAATAGTTTTATTCTAGAGGTATAAATTGCCATGAATATTTTGTAATCTGTATTTAAAAATGAAATTTATCTATATGAAGAACATTGTGTTGAGTCCTTGTTGGGTTTTGAAACTGGGAATATTAGGATGTATTTCCAGGATGGTGGTACCTTTGTATGTCCTTTAACTATTGAAAATACCTCTAGTAATATACTCAAAGCACCTTTAGTCGTCATTCTGTATAGTTCAGATATTGCACTGTCATTTCTAGGTGCCTTATTGGGTTTTAACTTATTAATTTGAATTTTGAGTTCAGACTTTCATATAATCTTGTCAATTACTTTTATTTAATCCCGTGACTGTCTTTTTTCAGTATATTTTTTATAAATGTTTTAATTGGATGTTGTGTATCCATTGTTGGTTTGTGTTGATTAATCTTATTAAAATGAGACCTGAAAACATCCAATATATTTTCTATTTCAGTAACTTTTTTTTACTAGTAGAGGAGTATATTTCTTTGATATGGTTAGATTTAACTATCATTTTTGTTCTAGTGGACTATTTATTCATGGTTTTAGGATTTATGGAGTAATTTTTTGAATCTTTTCTAAATTTATCGTAGTTTTATGTTGTAAAATTTTTAAATATTTACTGTTTAAGCTATTTATTTCTCTATTATTATTTCCTTTCTATCTGATTTTAACTTATCAATTTTCTCCTGTAACCTATCAATTCTTTGTCCCATTGTTTCTTTTTTGTGCATACCAACTTGCAATTTTGCCAAAACGGTATGCTTTTAAAGAGTCCCATACAAAAAAACTCTGAGATGTTGTCTGTATGATTAATTTCAGTAAAAGTTTAAATTTCTTTATTAAAGAACTCCTTAACGTCTTTCATATTGGTTATATATTCAGGAATCCTTTTAATTGGGATGTTATTACTAGAATTCAGTATAACTTCAAATGTTATCCCTTTATGATCTGACAGCGAGCAAGAGACCACGTTAACGTTATCTTTTCTACTTGTGATTTAATTTTGAAACATATACTCTTATCTGTTCATGACTGTGTCCTATGTCTGTGTGAGAAATGTATAAAGAAGAGTGATTCTGATGCTGAAAACTCATTTATATCTCTCATATTGTATAGGTCAGTGAACTCCATCAAAGCATTGACTTAGGCAGGTTTCTTCATTTTACAGCTAGTGTTGGTACCCTTGTCAGATAAAATACAGTTAAAGTCACCTGCAAAAATAATGTTTCCCTTTTGATATTCATATTATTTCCCAAAACTGTTGTTGAACTGTATTCCCAATCCAGGTATCCAATGGACATTAATAAATGTGTATAGTTTCCTTTGAATCTCTTAAGTCACTGAACAAAGCATGCCTTTTTCATCACTAGATGTATTCAGCATTTTAGGTAGAAGCAAATAATTTTTCCATAAAATAGTCACCCCTCTTCTCCTTTGTTGATAATGAGAACTAGTCAGTACAGAATAGTATTTAGTATTAAGTCAGTCCAAATCTTTTATTAAATGTGTTTTCTGTAAAAAGATAACTTGGGAATTAAATAGTTTTAAAAATGTGTATAAATTACCCCTTTTACAACCATTATTGAATCTATTGATATCAATTGATATGCATTTCAAGTTGGCCATACTGCTGAAGTAGAAAAAAATAAATATTACATATAATACTCTCATACATTTGTAAATAATATGATATTTAAAAACTGTTATATCTAGTGAACTGCTTACACATAGACGTAAGGTATAAGATAATTGAGGTTAACTGTGAACTTTTTGTAAAAAATAGCAGGCACCATTGTAAACCCCCCCCCCCCCCCATGCAGTTTAAAACTCTTGGTTTGAATAGTAATCCTATTCAAACACTACCACCTACCCACAGATAGGTATCCAGCATCACTCTAATGCTTCTAAAGTTAAGATTTATGAAAGGTCTAGCTTATTTAACAAAATTTAAAGAAGTTGGTATATATGTAATATTCAGATTACAAACTCAATTGCTTGCTATAAAACTTAACTGTAAAGTATAGTAGATCTTGTAGTCATTTGGTTCTATTTTGTTTATAAGGGTCTATATAGTATTATAATAAATCCAATCATTTCTTCCAGTTCTGAGAAAAAAAAGAGATTAACACAGATAAAAGACAATACATATAATATTGTTTATAACAATCATGCTATATTACTAATATGCTATTGTGTATTATTGATAATGTGACTGACTAGTTAACTAAACTCACTTCTGACTACAGGGCTGTACAGGCTTGCATATTATGGCAGACACACATGATATTTCAAAGAACAAATACATTTTTCTAAAATAAGTCTTTGTGAAGACTTGCATATACAATTATCTTTCAAAATGTCTCTCTCCTGTAAGTAGAATATCATATTCATTAGTACTTACTGAGATATAAAATAGTAAAAGAGTAACTGTGATGTCTAAAATAACAAGTAATATGAACCCAGAATTATATTTTGTACTGGGGGATAACATATGGGTGGCAGCCTACCCACTACAGACTTTTTAAGAGACATATACATTCATAAACATATACATATATATTTTCCACATATGCAGAACCAGTCAACCAACCAAGGGGCTGACATCAACAGACATAAACAAGATCATCCTCCCTTCTTTAAATGAATAGAACAGAATGTAATTTGAATAATATGTCATCTTGGGCTAAAAGATGAACTGAAGAAATGAATTCTGTGTTGTGTATGGTGCCACAGTATTATAAAATGTGTGATACAAGTTAGAGAGAGAAATATAGGTTTTGCAATTGTTAAAATAGTAATTTTGAGGTAAATGTAACTTGAGAGTACAGGTTAAATAGTAGCTTTTTACTATTTTGCACTTAATTTGTGTATTTAAAGTCGTGTAAAATAGCATTTTATCCAGTATTTCATACACACACACACACACACACACACACACACACACACACACACACGAAATGCCAATGTCAGTAAACAACTTTCATTAATGTTACACTGAGAAAGAAGGCTGTGTAACTGGTTAAAACCAACCTTCTCCCTGCTATTTAAGAACCTATACTATAACTCTTCTTATTTTAATATTTGTTTATAACTATTTGGTACACACTTTTTTTTTTTTTTTTTTTTGTAAATCTGTCCTAGTAGGGGAAAGGAGAACAAAAGAATAACTGACAGATCTGATGTTGTCCATTACATTCTTCCTCACTGATGGGTTATGGATTGGACTGTCAGATTCGACTCTACTGCATTTCCAAGACTTTGGAGCCCAGTCTCGAGCTCCTCCCTCTTCCCATAATGCACCACACCATCTCTAACTCCTTAGATCTCGTGTGCCACCAGACATGGTAAGACGAAAGATTCCAAAGTCTCGAACTGTAATGAAATGTAATTTAAATTCATATGTTCGTGTTTCACTGTTGCAGTCCTTACAAATGGGTTATCCGGTTCCCGGTAGCCCGCAGTCGGCCAGAATACCAAAGTCCTTGGTATATGATGTCGGCTGCCTCCGGTTTAAGCCTGACGTCCGGTACAAAAGCAGGCAGCTGACACCATTTCCTCAGTCTTTCTTGCCGTGGAGCCTGAAGCAGAAGCAATTTGCACGAGTGCTGGTCAGCCGATTACCTTCTTTTTGTATTCCGACTTTTAAAGTTGAAGACATCCTCAGATAAGTACCCCAGTGGGGACCCTTTTTTCTTGCTTAAACAGGGTATTAGGACCCATTCTACTAGAGCTACCTGTACCTCAGCAGCTTTTCTTAGGGGTGTACCTACCAAGGATATCCTGGAAGCAGCTACCTGGACTTCTGTCCACACTTTCACTAAACATTTTACAATTTTTCCATGTCCAGGGCTGGTTTTGCCACTGCAGTGTTGCAGGGCATTCCTACCAACCCCTAATCAGTGGTGTTACTCCTCCCCTTTGTTTTTTTTTTCCCTGGGCTTTGGGAATCAACCCATTTGCAAGGACTGCAACAGTGAAACACGATGAACATAGTACACTTGTGTACACTTACCATAAATGTAGATATTAGAGGGTATTCACTGTTGCCGTCCTGGTCGGGGGGGGGGGCTTCCATTCCCCCTTTCTTCCTAGGGCACAGACTGGATTTTTTCTTTTCCTGGTCTAACCTTTTTTGGGGGGCTCCTGACAGTTAAGGCAAGAAAAACTGAGGAAATGGCATTGGCTGCCTGCTTTTGTACCTGACGTCAGGCTTAAACTGAAGGCAGCTGACGTCATATACCAAGGACTTTGGTATTCTGTCCGACTGCGGACTACCGGGAGCCGGATAACCCATTTGTAAGGACTGCAGCAATGAATACACATCTACATTTATGGTAAGTGTACACAACTGTACTTTCTTCATTATTGTCTTTCTTAATAGTTCATTCCTCCCTCGCTAGACTGCAGTGTGTGTGTGTGTGTGTTTGTGTGTGTGTCCACCTGATAAATGCCGACAATGAGAACAACAACACCGGAAGATCGACAACGGAGATGACCGACAGTTGAAAAGCCTGATGCTGAGAACACCGACATGTTAAGGTAAGTGTGCAACAGTGACGGACTTTAGGGTTAGGGGCGGGTTAAGTGAGTTAGGGTTAGGGCGCGGGTTAGTTGAGTGTGTGATAGTGACGGACCTTAGGGTTAGGGTTTGGGTTAAGGTTAGTGCATAGATATTTGTGTATGTAAGGTTTAGTGTAGGTTTTTAAGGTTTTTTTGTGTGTTTGTGTTGTGTGTGTTTTTCGGAAAAGGTATTTGTTTTGTTGATTGTCGGGATTGTGGTTTGTCAGGCATGTGAAGTTTCGTGCTTTTGAACTTTTGGTTTTGTGGTGTCTTTTATCTCGTTGTCAGTGTTTTGGCGTGTCAGTGTTTTCAGGTAGACCCATATATATATATATATATATATATATATATATATATATATATATATATATATATATATATATATATATATATATATATATTGTTTTTAAATATATATTTTGTTTTTAAATATATATTTTGTTTTTACGCAAGTTTTCTGATGTCCTTCAAGAATGCAACTGCAGTCATAACATATGGGTTGTCCTGCCTCAGGCAGCCCTTGGTCGGCCGAATTCCAAAGTCTGGGTCCGGTGTCGGCTGGTGTCGCCTCCTCTCCGACGTCACAACGGCTGGAGTATAAAGGCATCGGCCGACGCCATCTTCTTCAGTCTTTCTTGCCGCGCGGTGCCCGAAGCAGAAGCAGTTCGCAAGTGCCAGTCGGTCAGCTCCTGTGTTTTCAGTACCGAAGTCATAAAAGCTAAGTACCCTGTTGGGGAACATTTATTCTTGCCTCAGCCGATGTCAGAACAAATTGAGAAAGTTAATAATTGTTTGTCTTGTGGTAAACAAATACCTCATAAGGACTTCCATTCTCTCTGCCTTCCCTGCCTGGGCCCAGACCACGACGTCTCGGCCTGTGCTGCCTGTGCCTGCTTTAATAAGCGCACTCTCAGGCGCCGGGCAGAATTCGCTGAGGACTTCTTTGGTGAATCTTTTGCGTATATCATGCCGTCGGAACAACCGACAACCCAATCTGCTAAAAACCGCAAGGACCGGGACCGACATCCTCGGCCCGCGTCCACTACCGATGTTTCTCCTAAACCCTCTACTAGCGCTCCGGCTCCTTCGGAAGTGGTAAATCTACCTCTCCAGGCCGACGACACAGCGCTAACACGACCTTCGGTCTCGGACACCTCTCCGGTGCCGGTTGTTGATTTTCCTCCGGAAACCGAAGTTCTGGACCTACCCGACACCATTCCTGTGGACAAGGTAACGCCTGCACGTGGGGCTGCTAGGCCTCCTGTTTCCATGTCCATCAAGGCCTTTGCACGTGCTAAGGCCGCCAGTCAGGCCAAGGCCCATCCTAAACCTGCCCAGGCCCCTTCCTCTGATAAGCAGATCATGTCTCTGGCTGCAGATCTTATTTCCCTTATCAGGGGGTCTCAGCCTCATCCGGACAGGGGTTCTCAGCCACCTGCAGAGAAAAGGCCTAGAACTGAGCAGGCAGACGACCTCTCCTCAGATGAAGCCTCTGGGGATTCTGAGCACTCTGACACTCAAGAAGAAACCTTCCAGGCCTATGAGGACTCTGATGCTGAGGAATCTATTCCCTCTGCCTCCCCTCCAAAGGATTTCTCATTTGGGGAAGTTCTGCATTCCATGAGGGAACATTTTCAATGGCAGGGTCAGGAATTCTCTGACTCCAGGAAAAGGCTGCGTACTTTCCTCAAGCTCCCCCAGCACAGACCTCTGGCTATCCCTCCAGTTATGGATGTTTTGGATGATGTTTTCTCTGACTCCAGTGCCAACCCTGACTCTCTTCCTCCTGCTCCTGTCAAGCCGGACAGATATTATAGGGTCCCTGACACTCACAAGCACCTTTTTAAGGCCCACTCTGTGGATCTAGAAACTATTTCACAGGGCCCCAAGGGAGTGGCTTCCTCCTCTGCCAAAAACCCACTGCCAGCTGACAGAGAAGCAAGGTCCCTGGAGAGATGGGGTAAAAAAGTGTACACCTCTACTACCCTAGCCATGAGGTCTCTTAACTGCCTTTTTCACATGTTTCAGTACCAAGATTTTCTCCTGGATGATTTACAGAAAAAGGTAGCCTCTTCTGAGCCTATTGATAAAAAGGCACTGCAGGATCATATACATAGCACTCAGCAGGTTAATAGCCATTTTCTGCAGTGTGGTTATGATGCACTGGAAGCTTGATGTAGGGCAGCTATGACTGGGGCTGTAATACGTAGACATGCTTGGTTGAAGGATCAATCTTTGCCTGAC
The DNA here is from genome assembly GCF_019279795.1 of Protopterus annectens. Lineage (NCBI taxonomy): Eukaryota > Metazoa > Chordata > Ceratodontiformes > Protopteridae > Protopterus > Protopterus annectens. The sequence continues at coordinate 72,062,310 of NC_056730.1, forward strand.
CATGTTAAAGTAAAGTTACTGGATGCACCTTTGGAGAAACAAAAGCTTTTTGGTGCTACTGCACAAGATTTATTCTAATCCATAGAGGAAAAAGCAAAGTCAGTACAGACAGTAAAGGATTTCCTTCAGGTTCAGCCACCCAGATTCAGCAGAAACTGGCCCTCAAAGAATTGGTCCTTCCCCGGCTCTGACAAGTTTCAAAGGGGAAAAAGCAGACGAGCCAGGGGTAGAGGACAACACCGTGGATCCTACAGGGGCCGCCAATGGCAACCTCCAAATCAAAGAAGTGGCGCAGACAGTTCAGCTGCACCACAGGGACAATCACAATGACTTCACTTTCATACCGCCTACAAAGGTTCAAAGAGAAGCACCTTTGGGCGGAAAATTAGCCTTATTCTCACAAAACTGGCATATCTTAACCAAAGACAATTGGATTCTGGATTTGATAAACAAAGGCTACAGATTCCACTTCCACACATTACCAATAAGACAAGGCATGCCAAACCTGCCACATCATCAAAGGGCAGAGGCACTCTCTCAAGTTTCCAAACTATTAAGTATAAAAGCAATAGAAAGGGTTCCTCCTCAGGAGCAAGGCCAGGGATTTTATTCAAGACTGTTCCTTGTTCCAAGAAAAGAAAACAAATGGAGACCCATGCTGGACTTGTCAAATCTAAACACTTTCCTCATTGTGCCAAAGTTCAAAATGCTGACGTTACAGCAGCTTCTTCCCATGCTGGGCAAGGGGTCTTGGCTGGTCACTCTGGACCTCAAGGAGGCATACCTGCATGTCCCAATCAGACAAAGCTGCAGAAGATACCTCAGATTTCTTGCAGGAACAGAGCATTATCAATTCTCAGCATTGCCGTTTGGCTTGTCTACTGCACCCAGAGTGTTCACGAAATGCCTGGCATCAGTAGTGGCACACTGCAGACAGCAGGGGATTCAAATATACCCCTACTTGGATGACTGCCTCATACAAGCAGACAACAAACAAACCTTAAAAAGGAATTTGGACTATGTCATGCATCTACTGCAGGCCTTGGGATACAGAGTCAACATTCAAAAGTCAAAGTTACTACCATCTCAACAGATTACATTCCTAGGAGCCAAACTGGACACGGAAACACAAATGGCCTACCTCACAGAGGAAAAACAGCAGCATTTACCAGAGTACTTCAAAGGCCTAGCAAGGCTTTCCCAGCTGACTGCAAGGAAAATCCTGCAGGCCCTGGGTTTCATGGCATCTTGTATTCTTCTGATACCTTTGGCAAGACTTCATATGAGAAAGCTGCAATGGTATTTAAAAAACCTATGGTCTCAGCACAGCAACAGCCTAGAGGACATAATCCCACTTATTCCATGCCTACAGAAGGAATTTCTATGGTGGGCTCAAGCCAGTCAATTAAAGGCATGTCTTTCAGCAGACCTCAAGCAGGCCAAATGATCACAACAGACGCCTCAGACCATGGATGGGGGGCACACATGGAGGGCAGATGCATTCAAGGTCTATGGACGCCAAAGGAAAGACATCTGCACATAAACCAAAAGGAGATGTTGGCAGTGATACATGCCATCGAGACTTTCGAAAAATCCCTACAAGAAGGACATTTGCTAATAAGGACAGACAACACCACTGTCATGTGGTACATAAACAAGCAGGGAGGCACTCATTCTTATCCCCTCTGCAGACTAACAATGCTTCTCTGGGAAAAATCCCTGAGCCTGAAGATACACTTAAGGACAATGTACTGGCGGACAATCTGAGCAGAAACTTCATGGATCCACACGAATGGATGTTGCACCCTCACATTTTCTCTCAACTGACAAGGACATGGGGAATACCGGACGTAGATCTTTTTGCTTCCCACCTAAATCATCACCTGGAAAAGTTCTGCACAAGGACTCATCACCCTCTAGCTTGGAAAACTGATGCTCTCTCCTTCAGCTGGAATTCTCTAAAAATGTATGCATTCCCCCCTCTGCCTCTGCTGACCAAGGTGATACTGAAAATAAAGGCAGAACAACCAACAGGCATCTTGATAGCACCAGACTGACCAAGGCAACATTGGTACCCACTGCTATTGACCATAACTCGGACCAAACCATGGCCTCTGACCCTATGGCCCCTGCTCCTAATGCAACACAATTACAGGACTGTACATCAAGACCTGAAAACATTGCATCTGACAGCCTGGAGACTTCCATGACTTCAACACCTAACTCTCTTTCCAAATCTGTTCAAGAGATCTTGCTGGAAGCACGCAGACCTTCCACCAGAAAAACCTATTCAGCCAAGTGGAAAAGATTCAGCATATGGAATGCCAAAAAGGGTCAGGACACAGAACTACTGAGTATTCCTCAGATATTGGAATACTTGGCAGAACTGTCTCATACTGGACTCTCATACTCCTCAATAAAGATTCATGCCTCGGCAATCTCAGCAAAATACAACTGTGACCCTCCAGTGTTTTCGCATCCTCTGCCAAGACAGTTTTTAAGAGGGATAAAGAATATCAAACCTCCTAGAAAACAGCCAGTACCTGCATGGGACCTCAACTACGTGTTGGAAAAACTAACTCTTCCTCCCTTTGAGCCAGCAGCATCCTCAGAAATGCAGTTTCTTTCATGGAAGACGGCCTTCTCATTGGTAGTCACTTCTGCAAGAAGAGTTTCGGAGATACAGGCACTCATGGCAGTGCCACCCTTCCTCATTTTTCATCAAGACAGAGTCTCCCTAAGAACAAATCCTACATTCATGCCAAAAGTTATTTCCAGGGTGTCTCTAAATCAAGCTATTCATCTGCCTACATTCTTCCCCAATCCTCAAAATAGGGGGGGGGGGGGAACTACTGCATACTTTGGACATACACAGACAACTACGCTACTACTTGGACAGAACTAGGGCCACCAGAAAGTCTGACCAGCTGTTTGTAGCTTATGCTGCTGGAATACAAGGAAAGGCAATCTCCAAACAAACAATTTCAAAATGGATTGGACACTGCATCAGATTCTGTTACTCTTTCCATGGAAAAGGTGTGCCAGCCAATATTAGGCCACACTCCACCAGAGCTATAGCCACTTCCACAGCTTTCCTAAGAGGAGTGGCAACAAAGGACATTTTAGAGGCTGCTACATGGAGCTCCGTGCATACATTTACCAAGCACTACCACCTGCCATTATACTCCAGATCCCGAGCAGGCTTTGCTTCGGCAGTCCTGCAGGGGATTATAGCTACACCATCCTTATCATAGTTCCTTCCACCCCCATCTTGGCTATGGTATTCAACCCATATGTTATGACTGCAGTTGCATTTTTGAAGAACATAGTACAGTTTTGTAGCTACCATAAATGTAGATGTCCGATAGATATGCAACTGCAGTTGGATCTTCCCACCCTCCTACCCCTCTGTATCCTTCTTTTTGGGTCACTACCCCTCTTCCCTTCAGCTGGGGGTATCCCCTATGGTGTATCTGTTTATTACTGTTGTGCATGCTTGGGATTATTTTTTATCCATTTACAAAATTTAGCCTTCCTAAGTGGGCACCTGACATCTGGGACAAGAAACACTGAAGAAGATGGCGTCGGCCGATGCCTTTATACTCCAGCCGGTGTGACGTCGGAGAGGAGGCGACACCAGCCGACGCCGGACCCAGACTTTGGAATTCGGCCGACAGAGGGCTGCCTGAGGCAGGACAACCCATATGTTATGACTGCAGTTGCATATCTATCGGACATCTACATTTATGGTAGGTACAAAACTGTACTTTTTGCTGTACTTGTCCCTTCTCAGATATGTCGTTTTTTTCTTTTAGATTCCCTTTCTGGTGATCTTTTTCTATTTTTAAAAAAGTATCACTAACATGGCTCTTTGTGTCCCTTGTCTGGTGTACTGGAGTGTCCGGTTCCTGTTCCCTGCCTCTGTCTCTTCATATCTAGTGCTGTCTTTGTTTCTGAAACTGTTGTAATGTTGCTACCACAGCAGAGGTTTTGCTGTTCCATTCTGGCTAAGACTGCAAGTTGTTTTGCTTTTGATACGTCCCAGTCTGAGTACTGCTTTCCTTTGCCTTTGTCTAATCCTTTGTTCTGGCATTCTTGGGGGCTAGAATCTGGGGTTATGGCAGTTTTTACTTCACACAGGGTACAAGGTTTGTTTCTGATATCTGACCATGCCGGTTTTGAAGTAAAAAAAAAAAAAAAAAAAGAGAAAGAGATTTCTCTGTATGTGGCTTCTTGAATCGGAGCACTTTTTTCATCATAGCTGGCGTAACGATCGCTGTGGTGTTCTGAGTAGTGGAGTTGTTTGGTGTGGACTTTGAATTTGGACCTTGTGTGAATTGATTGATTGTTTTTTATGGGGCTACATACCTCTCTACTGTCTAGATTTTTGTGGAGTGTCGACAATTTTGCATCTTATTTTTGGTCTGTTTCTCATAAAATTATGGTTTTCTATCAAATCTCTGGCAAATCACTGGGGACTGAGGTCAGGGAATGGTTGCAAACGTGTGTTTCAAACTAATGCAAAACCTGTTATTCTGTCAACTTTCTAAATTTGTAAGAGCAATATTTAAGAGTGCCCCCATTATTTGTGACTTTGTCCAGATCTCTTGCTGTAAGAGGTCGAGAAGTAAGTGGGGATGTTAGGGGAGTTTGCAGCTACTGTTGTGCTCTTCCTGTACTGGCCGATAGTTCCTTCAGGGGCTCAACCCCCCTCCAAAGTGATATGGAACTACTTATAGGATTTTGGATTCAATCTCTTGGTCCCGAAACTCCTAAGATCTCCTCCACATCCCCAGTTCTCTCAGATCTGTGAGGTTTGGTCTAATGAAGTTGTCTGCCAGTCTTCCCTCTCATCAGATCCTGAGCTCTGGCTCCAACTGACTGCTGTCTTTCCTGTGAGGCAGAAGTTTTTTCAGCTCTTTGCTATCTGCTTCGGATCTGGATCTTCGGATCCAACTGTTTGCAGTTTTTCTCTTGGAGCAGAAGCCTTTCTGTCTGTCTGTCATTCCTTTCAGGATCCGACTATCTGGGGGGGGGGGGGGGGTGTCCTGTGTCTAGATCCGATTTGCTTGAAAGGTTTCTCCTCCGATCCTAAGCCTAGGTTCTAACATTTGACAGATTGCTTGGAGAGAACTGAACTATTCTCGGATCCAGTGACTTCAGATCCAGATCTATTAACCAAACATACATTTTCTGAATGTTCTGAAGTCGGAGACTGTGATGTCACTATTTAGTAACTTCAGTCCTCAGATTATCTCAGTGATTTCAAATGTTGCTCTGATAAGCATAGAAAGTAGCTAGAGCCAACAGAACCTGTGCTGGCATAGAAATCTCCGATCAGAGGAGAACCGCATTAATGCAATCCCAGTTACTCTAATAGCTTTCTAAAGTTTATAAAAACAATATTTAAGATCCCCTTTTTTTGTCAAGCTTTGTCTAGATTTCTAGTACTAAGAAAGGAGTTGTATGGTTCAGGGGTGTGTTCCTTGCCATACATAGAGGAGTTCATTAAATCTGGTTTGTTTGGCCCAGGATTCAGTTTAGTCTTCTACAGATTCTCAGATTGGTTCCCTTGAATTGGGGTGAATCCATGGGAGCTTTAGTTAGACCTCTGTATCCCGGGTTTGTCTCGTCCCCATGGGATATTCCAGTGCAGAGTCCTCTTTCCTTCCCGGTACTGGATTTTGTGATTGGGCCCCGTCCTCCTTTCTGGAGATTGTGGTGCCATGGGGGTGGAAGGCGATTCTTTTTTTCTTTTTCTTTTTGGGTAGCGAGGACTTGCTTTATCCTGGGATGTCCACCCTCTACTGGTTGTTTTCTGAGAGGAATTCCCCCTAAAGTACAATTTCTAGGAGAGGGAGTCCCAACTTCTACATGGGGTTCTCCAGACTTTCTCTTATACTGCCCCCTTCCTTTGGCTCCCTGTGGAGTGCAGGAGTTCCACTAGACATGGCGACAGTGATTGCTGTCACTACACTGCAGCTGCTGTTCAAACTCCCTTTATTCATTCTCCCAACAGTAAGTCAGAACTATGGACAAATCTGGATAGCGCCACTTCACGTCAGACACTTCCACGCTGAGGTCGCCCACAATTTGCACACCTCTCTAAACCTTAGGGGTTATGAGATGGTAATTGTATACTCTTTCAAATGCCGTAGCTCTTTCCTAATAATTTGAGGAGATTCTTACCCTTTTTCAGAGGAAGGTGCTTCACAGCCAACTGGTCCCTGAGTAGACTGTTTTTGGATATGCCTGCATGACACAATGTTTCTTCTTCCAACCGCTTTGGGCATCATTATTTAATATCCCCTATTCATGCATCCTCCTTGTTTAGGGCACCAGTGAAGGATGTGTTCACCTGTAGCTAACAAACCAGATGGCAGGGCCCTGATTATCGCTGGATTCTAGATGTTCTTTGTGTTTCACTGTTGCAGTCATTACATTTGGGTTATCTGCTTGCAGGTAGCCCTCAGTTGGCCCGATTAAGAAAGCCTTGGGTCCTCCGTCGGTTGCTGTCTCTTCTTCCATGATGTCAGGTCATCAGGGGTATAAAACATGCAGCCGACGTCATTACACCAGTCTTTCTTGCCGTGCGGTGGCCAAAGCAGAAGCAGTTCGCAAGTGCCGATTGGCCGACTCCTGAAATTTTTGTTTTAGAGTTCCAGAACCAAAGTCTTCAACTAAAAGCTAAGTACCCCATTGGGGAAACTTTTTCTTGCTCTAAACTGCTGTCAGTAAAAGTAAATAATTGCATTTCTTGTGGAAAGCAAATACCTCAAAAAGATTTTCATTCGTACTCTATTCCTTGCCTAAGCCCTGACCACAACATACCTCGCTGTCGGTTTTGTGCCTTATTTAAACCACGAACTATCCGTCGTCGGTATATTTGCGCTTCTAAATTTTTTGGTGCTTGGTTCAATTATTCTGATATGTCTTCGGTAAGCCATCCAACTACCAACATTCCGAAGAAACGCAAAGATAAAGACAGGCCGCCCAGTTCCCCAGTACTCAGTGAGGCGCTTTCGCAGCCCCTGATACCCACTACTTCAGATTCGCAGGCCTCTAAGGAGACCCATTCGGAGTCCGGTATGCCTCGAGATGCTTCAACTGTGGAACCTGCAGATGTCTCTACCTTGAATGTGTCCAGAGCCACTGTGCAGGCACCGGCTCCTGAGGGTGTATTCAGGCCTAGTGACTTGCATATTAAACCAGAGCCATTTTCTTCTTCAGGGCCTAAAACCCGAACCATGCCTAGAAAACTGACATCCAGACCACATGGTCAGGCCTCTGTGCCTAAAGAACAAGTGATAAGAATGACTGAAGATCTTATTACTTTAATCAGGGGAAGCCAACTTTCCCCCTCTAAGAGACCTAGGACTGAGTTTGCTTATACTACTTCTGACCAGGATTCTGAAATTTGTTTCCTCTGATGACCAGGGGTAACAGGATTTACCCCTATCAGTTTATGCCTTTCCTCCTCTGCTTCTGCTCTCCAAAGTACTACTAAAGATCAAACAAGACAAACCAATGATGATTTTGATTGCAGCAGCAGCCTGGCCACGCCAACACTGGTACCCCCTCCTGCGCAATGTGTCACTGTTGGCCCTATGGCACCTGCCTCAGACTCCTACCCTGCTGTCTCAGCAGGAGAACCAGATTCTGCATCCTCAGCTTCAAACACTGAACCTAGCAGCCTGGCTAATTACCTAAGCTCTCCTTTACCATCCCTCAGTAAACCAGTGATGGATGTCATTTTAGAGGCAAGGAGGCCTAGTACTAGAAAATCCTAAGCTGAAAAATGGAAAGAATTCTGTGCCTGGAACCAGTCTCAAGCGAGGAGTACAGCAGTGCCCAATTTACCTCAGATTTTACAATACTTAACTGAGATGCTTCACAAGGGTCTGTCTTTTTCCTCAATAAAAGTTCACGCCTCAGCCATTTCAGCTCATTATAACATAGAACCTCCTCTCCTCTCTTCCACTGCTCAAGCAGTTCCTCTGAGGGGACAAAAATTTAAGACCACCCAGGAAAGCTCCAACTCCAGCCTGGGACCTTAACTTTGTATTGGAGAAACTCAACCTTCCTCCTTTCGAGCCAGCTGCTACTGCAGATTTAAAATTTCTTTCTTGGAAAACCATTTCCCTTTTAGCCATCACTTCAGCAAGAAGGGTATCTGAATTACAGGCCCTCATGGCAGTGGAGCCTTTCATCATCTTTCATGCGGACAGGGTGTCCCTCAGGACCATTCCCTGTTTCATTCCAAAGGTGGTATCCAGTGTGGCCTTTAATCAGTCCATTCATTTGCCTACCTTCTTTCCTAATCCAAAGAACAAAGGGGAACAGATACTGCACTCCTTAGATTGTCTCCAAACCTTCCAACCTGGGCTGACCCTCTAATATACTTATTCCTAATCCTGTCCACCCTAGTCGTGCCTAGTGCAGATCTTACATCTTTAACTCTGCCACATCCTGCTCTAACTCCTACCTTTTTGGCAATGCCACTGTCTCAAACCCATATAACATAGCTGGTCTCCCTACCCTCTTGTAGACCTTCCCTTTCACTGTTACTGGCACAGATCACTCCTGACACTCTTCTCCTCCCACTCCATCTTGCCTGTACTCTCTTTTTCACCTCTCTTCCACACTCACCATTACTCTGAACTATCAATCCCAAGTATTTAAACTCGTCCACCTTCGCCACCTTTACTCCTTACATCCTCACCATTCCTCTGTCCTCCCTCTCATTCACACACACATATTCTGTCTTAGTCCTGCTGACCTTCATTCCTCTTCTCTCTAGAGCATATCTCAATATCTCCAGGGTCTCGTCCACCTGTTACGTACTCTCACTACAGATCACAATGTCATCTGCAAACATCATAGTCCACGGGGACTCCTGTCTGATCTCGTCTGTCAACTTGTCCATCACCATTGCAAATAAGAAAGGGCTCAGAGCTGATCCTTGATGTAATCCCACCTCAAATGCATCCATCACTCCCACCGCAGACCTCACCGCTGTCACACTACCCTCGTACATATCCTGTACCACTCTTACATACTTCTCTGACACTCCCGACTTCCTCACACAATACCACAACTCCTCTAGGCACCCTGTCATATGCTTTCTCTAAGTCTACAAAAACGCAATGCAACTCCTTCTGACCTTCTCTGACCTTCTCTGTACTTCTCCATCAACCCTGTCAGAGCAAACATCACATCTGTATTGCTCTTTCCCGGCATGAAACTATACTGCTGATCACTAATCATTACGTCCCTTCTTAACCTAGCTTCCACTACTCTTTCCCATAACTTCATGCTATGACTGATCAATTTAATCCCTCTGTAGTTACTACAGCTCTGCACATCACCGTTATTCTTAAAAATCGGTACCAAAACACTTTTTCTCCATTCCTCAGGCATCCTCTCACTTTCCAAGATTTCATTAAACGATCTGGTTAGAAACTCCACTGCCATTTCACCTAAACACCTCCATGCTTCCACAGGTATGTCATCTGGACCATCAGCCTTTCCATTCTTCATCCTCTTCATAGCTATCCTTACTTTTCATTTTCATATGCATACTTTTCACTCACTGAGTTCAGTTACTAATTAACTGCCTTCTTAAGTGGATGTTTGTTGAACTAATTAAGTACCATGTGATCAGATGCTTAAGTATTTAAACTTTTCAGTCACACTACTTTTTATCTTGAGAAAGCCAGGTATTTGCCTGGCGAAAGCGCTTGATTTATTGACCTGTTTGTTGTTCAATAAAGCTGCACTTTGTGCTTTTTGGTTCGGTTCTTCCTGTCTGTGGATTATCTTTTATCTTATTTGCCTTGGTTTCTTGGAAGTTATTTCTCGGTTTACATTTCCATGGCTGAAGGATTGGACCAGACCAATTTTCAGGAGACACCACTTCTACTTGTATGTGAATCAGATGAAGCTCCGGTAACACGTGGGGAGTTTAAGCAGGTACTGTTTTTGTTGACTCAGTTAAACAATTCACTGAATCTGGGTTCCAACGATCCTGCTAGTATACCTCCTGGCAATCAGCAATTAGACTGTAGGAAGAAATCTACATTATCACCGAAACAAGGATTGAATGGTTTACTGCAAACGGAACTTCCTGGCGAGATCTTATTGGGCAACACCGATCTACAGGAGAAGTCCGGAAGTAAACACACCAACTATGCTACCAGTTTGGCATCTTCTAAAAAAGATTTTAGTTTTAGTGCCTGGACTGAGCGGACATTTCTTTTTAAACAAGGTACTGTCTTAACTACAACAAATTCTCATGTTGGTGCAGAGAACGGATTTAATAATTTAAGTGACAAGCTATATGCTTATAAAAGCATGCAGTTGGAAATAGATTATCTTAAAGAATGTGTTCGGGTGCAACGTGTTCCGAAAGGACTACGTATCTACAAATTTCAAAAAAGTGCTCTCCCTGGCTCTGAACTGTACAACAAATTGGTTGTTTTGTTTGATAAAGTCGGCTTAGAAATGTTGAATTTTATAATTGAGGATTATGAGGCGAAAGCCGATACTTTGTTAAAGGAAGTGAATACGTTAAATAATTCCGTTGTTAAAAATAAGAACTTTTTAAGTATTAAAAGGAATTATGATAATATTTTTGATGAAGTTGATCAATACTGTGTTAAAATAGTTAATAGGAAAATAAGAAAGCTTGAACGTGATCTCATTGAATACAGGGATGGAAGGGCTTATCCGGGTCCTGGCAAGGGTAAATTTAACACCAAAGAGGTTGGTGCTAACAACTATGACACTGTAGATGCTCAGGGTACCCCAACAACTGATTTGCCTAGGAGAAGTGAAAGATTAGCTCAGAAGACCAATAAAAACAGCTTTCAGGATTTTCAGTATCCCCCGGGCAGACCAGGGGACAGGGACATCACCCACCAGCGGCAAGGATGGAACAGGGGGCGCAGATAGGTAACATGCTAGGATCTGAACTTTCTGACTTACTACTTGAATCATCTGACAACAAGTACACTATAATAAAAAAAGATAATTTTACTATATTTAATTTTACTGATTTAGTAATAACTTCAGATTATTTTGAGCTTTTTACTAAGGGTTTCAAGTTTGTTCCACTATGCCCCTTAAAGTTGACTGATGCTTTAGTGGATTTAAAGTTATTTGTCAGACATTTAAATCTAGCATTACAATTTAAGGGATAACCACACACAAAAGAAGAGCTAGCAAGGGCTAGTACTTACAATCCCCCTCTACACCCCTCTCGTAAGGTTTTTGAGGCGGTGGTGGAAATGGATTTATGAAAGCAGTGTTTTAGCAGAACACATTCCCCCATCTAATAATTTGGACTCTAAGTCACAGCATTTAATTAAGTCCCATATTCAGGACGGTGTTAGGGTGATGAAACCCGACAAGGGAGGGGGGGTGGTCCTGATGTATAATTTTGCATATGACACCTAACCTCCACAACATGTTGCAGGATCCTGAGCAGTATGAATTGATTTCTAGGAACGAGTTAAATTTAGCCTATTCCAAGATCAATTTTTTCTTATCGGACCACCTATTACAGGGAGTTATTAACGAAAGGTTATACAACTATTTACACGTCAATAAACCTAGGACCCCAGTAATTTTTGGAATACCCAAAACCCATAAAGGTTTAGACCCCATGAGATTTAGACCTATTGTCTCGGGGGCTGGAGGTATCACTGAACCGTTGAGCAAGTTTATTGACCACATTACAAAGAAATTCTCTTCTACGCTACAGCATGTATGCAAGGATTCTTGGGATTTTCTCAAGGGTTTAGAAATTAGGTTATTTTGATATTGTAGAATTGTTCCCCAGCATCCCACACTCTATTGGATTAGAGTGGTTCAATGAAGTTTTGGCCTCTGAATCCGGCCTTAGTTCCAACACAGTCAGCTTAATTGTTGAGTTTATGGAAATTGTTCTCGATAATAATTTTCTTTTTTTCAATGGAGAACTGTTTAAACAGAAAAAGGGGGTTGCTATGGGCGCTGCATGTGCCTCGTTATACGCCAACATAGTTTTGCATTACTGGGAGAACAATTTTATATTTTCCACACATTGGGTACAATACATAGTCCATTATAAGCGATACCTTGATGACATCTGCCTATTGTGGAAAGGAACCCTGAGCAACTTTCTTGAGTTCATGAGTTATATTAATTCTACCACACACTTTCTATCTTTCACTTATAATGTTAGTAAGGACGTACTGAACTACCTGGATATATCAATACAAAAGGACTACTGTAATCACACCTTTAAATCCAAGGTATTTAGGAAAGCCACCTTTTCTAATTCATACCTTCATTTTGACAGTGGTCACCCATTTCACAAGAAGGGCGGCTTGGTTAAGGGGCAATTCATTCGTGCATCTAAGATGTCTAGCACTGATGAATATTTTCTTGAAGTTGAGTTTTTAAAAAAACTTTTTTTAGAAAGAGGTCACCCTGCTTCCTTGGTTAACAACATGGCCCAAGAAGTGACAGATAATAGACAAACCAAGTATTTTCCGCTGTTAGGTAGTGGCTTTCAGCAAGTTGAGCAGTTTGAGAATTTGGAATACTTTAACTTGCATAATAGTTTTATTCACACATTTTCACAGGATTCCCAACTGGTGGAACACACAGTGCTTAAACACTGGCCACTTTTGACGCTACATGATGACTTTAAAGGGATAATCCAGGAACGTCCCACATTTGTGACTAGAAGGGATATTAACCTAAAAGGGTTATTTGAAAGAAAGTATCTATCAGATTCAAGGCATTGTTCCCCTAAACTTGGTACCTATAAATGTGGGGCATGCAAGCAGTGTTCCTTTATCATGAATGATAGTTCTTTTTATCTTCCATCTAGAAAATTTAGATTTGACGCTGACCGATATTACAACTGCGGAGCAAAACGGGTGGTGTATTTAGGATTATGCACAGAATGTTGCAGTTTCTACATAGGGAAGACTGAGAGACCCCTTAGAAAAATAATTTATGAACATCAATATGACATTACAAAAAAGAAGGACACTAATGCTTTTTTTAAACATCTTGCTTCTTGCCCTAACATGAAACTTAAGTTTATGGTTCTTGAACAGGTGACCCAGGATGCCAGAGGAGGTGACTGGGAAGCCCGCCTTGAATATAAAGAACTTTTATGGCAGCTTAGACTTAATGCTGCAAAATCCCCTGGTCTCAGTGAGGCCATTAATATATCCAGTGTACTAAAGCTGAGAAGGCCTAGGCTATGATTTTCTTGTTACAATTAGTAAATGTCTTTTATCTTACACATTTGTGATTTTTTATGCACACATTTGTACATAATTTTTAAATGATTTTTAAATAATTTTTAAATGATTTTTTAGTGTTTTCACTATTTGAACTTTTATTCTGCATTTTCATATGCATACTTTTCACTCACTGAATTCAGTTACTAATTAACTGCCTTCTTAAGTGGATGTTTGTTGAACTAATTAAGTACCATGTGATCAGATGCTTAAGTATTTAAACTTTTCAGTCACACTACTTTTTATCTTGAGAAAGCCAGGTATTTGCCTGGCGAAAGTGCTTGATTTATTGACCTGTTTGTTGTTCAGTAAAGCTGCACTTTGTGCTTTTTGGTTCAGTTCTTCCTGTCTGTGGATTATCTTTTATATATATATATATATATATATATCATCATCTTCTTTTGGCTGTTCCCGTTAGGGGTCGCCACAGCAGATC
>NC_056730.1:72081046-72193546 GCF_019279795.1 Protopterus annectens
TGAGGTAACTGTAAAGAGTTTTGGTAAGCGCGAGGCAGTTACTACATATCCTCAAAATACCTAGTGCTATCAGGCTGGATACAGAAGTGGCAGAAGTTGGCTGAGGTTTGATGTTGGCCTGTGCAGACAAAGGGGTTTAAGAAAACAGGATAGTTTAATAACTTTTTTTTTGGTATAAGACAGAGGGAATGATGTATTGATCTAGGAAAAAAAAAAGGTGATATGAATTATGGTTAAAGAATATGAGCTGCCACTATAATATTCATAAAGGCAAAAAAAAATAAAGAAATGTAAGAGTTTCTTTCCATCTGAGCACATACACTACTGGGATAATATGTAGGAGCAATAAGGTAATCGATAGCACGTGGCAGTGTAGTTTCAACTTAACAAGTTGATGGCAATGAGCAATAGGTAGTCTGACTCCATGAATCTGGGTGCAGTAACTATAGCACAATCTTACCACGTCAGTTCAGCCTTTTTAACCGCATGTCATCACCTGTGATATTTCTTAGGTGCCTTTTGTAGAGCTGTGCCATTTTTGTTCCTGCCTTTTGGTCAGGACACTGTTAAGTAGTACTGTATCTCCGCCTCATTCCTCTCCAACTATTTGGTGACGCTTACTTGCTGTCAGACTTGGGGCTTACATGGTAATGGCCATACGTGCCAGCAGGTAGACAGAAAGCTAGGAGGTTTTATATCACAAGACATATGGTGAATTCCAGTATACCTAGCATCCAGAAGTAGCAGAAACTGTATTGAGACATTTATGTTTGTAGGAATGTGTGTGCAGAAAGAAAGGTATGGAGTATAGCTCACTGGGGATAGTTTTTTGGTTCATTTGTGCATCTTTGGCCAGAATACAAACTCAGCTCTGTAGAGACGAGTGAATATTTTAGTGGCAGCTTGCCTTTCCAAAACATACCAAAATATCTTTGAGTAATTACCTTAATAGAAATGATTTGCAGTGATTATTTTTAAATCTGCAGAATTGTACAGAACATGTTCCTTTCTGTTTTCCTGAGCTTTGGTCAGATCTTCAGTTTCTTCACACTTGTCAAAGGTGTGCAGGTAGGTGAAATGATAATGCTTCAAACATACCCTAGATGTGTGCATAGTGTGCTGTGCTGGAATTGTGTTCCCTCCAGGACTGGTTCCTATATACATCTGTTGCCTGTCTGAATAGACTGTGGTTCCCCACAAACCTCAGTTGAATAAAGTGAGTAAGGAAAATGAATAAATATAAAGGAATGAATAAGTGCTATGTATGTCACTGTTTTAGTGTATATACAGTTTTTGTACGCTGCAGTAATACAGTATTTTTCCACTTAAAGCCATCCAACACTATGGAGACCAGAGTATGGCAGCTATATGATTGAAGGTACACCTGGACAGCCTTATGGAGGAATGATGTCTGATTTTAACACAGTGGAAGATAACATGGGGAAACGTCGTCAGGAAGTCTCTCTTATACTAAAAGAAAATCAGTCCTTAGCTTCTATAACTTCATTCCCAAGGTAAGCATTTTACAGGTATTTTCTTGGGATTTTTGAGAACAGCTACCACTCATATGGTGGTATGTCTACAGTTCATCAGACACACGTCTCAACTTCTTAATATTATAATCGGTACAGTACCCAATTAAATGCAATCACTGTCTTCCACGGGGAGTGGTGACTAACCAGTGGCAAGCTTCAGGAGTTGATTTTAAGTTACATCAGGGAGCTTTAATGCAATGTTTGGTGTCTGTTGAATGTAGCAACTGTAGTGTTGTCAGTGTCTGTCCTCATCAAACTGCTCCAAACATTAGTCATACTGCCCTTGCCAGAAGTAAAGATGGAGGCTTATGCGGTGTGCTTTGATTGATAAGGGGCCCTAGTTGTCCAGGCCATCACTTTAAAAATGGGTGTAATTAAGTTCTTTAAGTTGGAGTTTTCTAATATTTTTTTTTTATTCAAGGAGGTCTTGTAAAGCAGTATAGCAAGTTGGCTTCAGTTTAATTAGTCTGTAGTCATCCTGTTTCTTTCCATCTGAGTACATAACAAAAGACCACTTCCTTATTACTAAATTCGGTTTCTGCCAATGACTGATGCACACCCCCCGCTATGCTAATATTACCTGTCACTACTTTTAGGTGTTGCACTACTTTCTAATCATTACCCACAGTGAGAACTCCTTTGGGTGCCCAAATCAGAAGTTTGATGAGCATTGACTAAATATAAATGTTACGTATAGTTACAGATTTTATGTAATATGTTTATTTGCCAAATTATTGCACAGTTTGATGTGATGATGTCATCCTCAGGTGACACAAGCAGTTTTCATCACTTGAACATCTGGTTCACTTCTCACTGAGGTACGATCTACATGGAGTTTGTATTCCCTTATCTTTCCATGAGTAATTTGGTAGGGTACACTTTCCTTCCTCATTTCGGTAACATGCTCAAAGGTCAACTTTCACTATTAAGATGTCACTGGCCGTACGTGTGTGTATGTATGTCTGTGTCAAGCTTCATGTGATGGATTAGATTTCTCACCTGGGCTGGTTCCTGCACTATGCCCACTGCCTATAAAGATAGGCTCTGCCCCTCCCTCACTTAACGTAAAATGATTGAAGATCGATATGTCATCCTTAAGTAACAAGTATTTGTTCGTGTACAGCCCCTAAGGACTTTTGCCTTCACTGTGATTTCTGTGTATAGGCAACATGCATCGTGTACTCCTGGTGAAAATTGTGCCAGGTTTTAACAAGGTTATGAGATGCCTTAAGACATAGTAGTCCCTTTTCCTCTTTCTAGAAAGATGATTTACTGGGAAAAAAGAGAGAAAAGATTACCAGAAGGTTAAGAAAGTGCTACTGTGTGCTATTTATTTCTCTTCATTTGAATTACAATTGAAGGTTCCCACTTCCATGGACAAGCAGAACAATAAAGCTGAATCAGAAATGTTTGTGGAGAGAGAAGGGAAGACTAAATTTCCTGCACTAGACAAGGTAGTAGTCCCAAAGTTAGTTATTTCTTAGAAATTATATTATCCTTGCAGGTGGACTCAAGACATGATTCCTTTACAGTGTTCTGCAAAACACTGTGATTTAGCATTTGCCAGTACCTTCACTGGTACAGTTGTTCTACTGCTAATAGTACTCATTCCTAGTGAAGTTTTTCCTTTGCTGTTGAAAGTTAGCAGAGAACTACAATAAGGTAAAAGATGCAGAAGCTAGCAGTAAATCATTGCTCCCTGAGTGACTTCAACTGTGAAATGAAAGTCGGTCATAATGTATATTCCTTTCTCCCAGGCCTTCATAGCCTTAATCTGTTTCAAAAAAAGAAAGGGAAAGACTTTTCCTTCTCTATTTTTTGAGGAGGAAGATTTTTTTTATATTGCTCAAGTGCATTTTTCTTTGTAGGTCAAGTTCTGACATTGATGACCAGCTGTTCTCATTTGGTTTACCCTCTGAAGAAATCATTAAATTCAGGATGCTTGTAAGAGAACCTTCCATCTCAAACTTGGAAGAAGGTTTGTCTCGCAGAAAATGAGGCACTATAAGTTCATAAAAACTGAACAGTCAACGGCTTGGGCCACGTTGCTTGTGATTGTCATGATCTCATAGGATCATAGGAAGTTACTAGGCTAATGGCCCTGGGCCCTTACAAGCCTAGCCAAGAGTTTATCCCCAAAAAATAAAGCTCAGTCAGCACCTGTCGCCCCTGTCAATGAGGGACACAGGTGGAACCCCTGGGACAAATTTGTGGTTTCCCATCAATTCATTAAGGTTGCACTTGAAGAGTGTCGGCTAGGTGTCATTTTAAGATATAATGACAGGAATCTGGAAGACCCCAGCCCCTCAGAAACTAGCACCTAAATGGGCAGATAGCCTTGTAGGGCTTCCTTAGGTAGAATTAATCCATGTAAAATCTTCAGAGTAAATGTTGATGAATGAAACTTGATTACACCCCAGTCAAAATTGATTCTGCTGAGAAACCATTTCCTGTAGCAAACACTCAAATACATTGAGGCATTTGGCCAGATCAACACACACCTTACAGGCAATATACTCAAAAAATCTTTATATCAGTTTAAATACTGTTGTGACATTTTTTAACTTTTGTCATGTTTGAAACAGAATCCTATAGCTGTCCGTGTTCTTAGGCCTTCATTGGACAAATCCTAACCTTTTATTACTCTTGGTTGTACTCCGAACAATGAAAAACAGATCATTACTCTTCATTTGCATAACAAGCATTACAGAACATCTCTGCTTTTCTATTAAGAAAGCCAGGTGGCTCCGATAAGTGATTGCACTACCTTTCTGCTCAGCTCCTACTTCTCCACAATGAATACTGTTCCCCCATTAACAAGTAAAAGAAAACAAGAACCTTGTCCTCTCTTCATAACCTTGTAATCCTATATTTGCTGAATGTGCATTTTCAAAGATGGCATCAACAAGTTGGAACTCTATTCGACAGGACATCAGAAAATGAAGCAACTACACAGAATTCAGAAAACTGAGAAGCAGAATTTGATGGATTCCTTTACTTTCACCCTGATTTAAAGGCCATGTTTAACTCTAGCTGTAATTACTAAGATCAATGTAGATGGATAAAGGGTGTCCAGCTTCTTTTTATATCCTACAGAATAATGTCTTGCAGCAATTCTAACATGCTTAATATATTTTATTGTTAACATTTGCCTACAAAGTTTTGATTTCATCCTTTCTCTGTAATTCCACGTATTTTATGTACAAGACCATGGTATATTCTTACACTAACTGTTATGTATAATGGTAGGATCATAGGTAGTTACTGGGCATGAAGTCCAGAAGATCATTAAGGAACCTAGTCGAATTCCCAGTTGACACAAAAAACTGTCTGGTTAAGGCACTCATCCTAGGTAATACAGGAGGCAAATGAAGGATGAGAGAATCAGACTTGTACCAAAGGAAGTAGGTCATTGGCACAGGTCATAACTAAATTGTTACTCGGCCTGCTTGCCTGTTCAGTTAAATGTAAATAAATGAATCAATATTACATTACAGTTAAGATTGATAAACTACCTTGCAAGTATACTGTAGTGTCAGATTTGCAAGAAAATGTATCCATTGTGACTTTAGGGATGTGGATGTAAACGAATAGGCACAAATGTATATCTGCTGCTGCCATAGTAGGTTGCACATAGTTAGATGACTACATTGCATCGCTGGTACAATTAGGTCAGTAGAGCACTGACAGTTGCCATCAGTATATGAAGACATACATGCTTGATGGAAAGCAGAACCTTGTCTAGAGGATGACACTTCAGCGTTTGCTCAGTTTCCTGTTACATGGATACCAGTATGAGCACTCACCCAAAGTTCGGGTTTCAGAGTATTCGCTGCCAGTTCCTTATGCATCTCTCTTCTTTCAGTAATTTATTATGTAGAGCTTGTCAAGCACTGTATCAAGTTACTTCACAAAGTGACTTAAGCTTTCTCAACACTTCTTAAGCGCCCACCTTAGTAACTCCTAAGAAGAGGAATGGAAGATTTGTCTTGGTCTTTTTGTGATAAAGCAGTACAATGAAAATGGAGCCGATTTTTTCCTAGTTCAGAGGAAGAGACTGACTCTGTGGCTTAGGAAGACCACATTAGTTCTGCATTGGAACAGGAAACTGATTCTAGCAGTTAAGGTGCCCTGAAATCTGTCTCTCCTCGCATAAGGTTTCCTTTGCGGAGATGGGGAAACCTATGAAGAACATCTTAAGTAGGTTTCTAAGGAGTAACTTTTATTTCTCAAAAATATTGAGCTAATGAAACTTATAGGTTCATAGGTTCAAACTATACCCATTATTTTGCTGTGCCTCTGTTGAGCAGTGACACTGAGGTAATCCCTGGGGTATGAACTTCATTCATATAAAACTTTAGCTGTTCTTCTATTAGTCCCATGCTTTGAGGATATTCATTAAAGTCTGCCCCTAGACCCTGATTTTCAGCTACAAGCTCCTGCTTTCACTGACATTGCAATTCCGAAATGAAAGGTTTGAAAAGGAGAATCTCTCTGTGTTTCTGACTAATAAAAGACGCAGGATATTGGATAGATTTAAGTTCCTTTTCTGTTACTGTGGGTATTAATAGCTGCCAACTATAAGACCTATATGGTGTAATACCAGGATTAAAGTTTACACCAGACTGAGGATTTGGCACAAGACACTCCTGATGTCAGGATTAAGGAAACATTTCCAAATTGATGCAGACATCTACTGATTTTGGCGTTCATATCTTGAAATGTGGTTGAGATGCTGCTTAGGCCTGTGTTAGTACCGCTTCCACGGGCACAGTCCTTAGAAGACATTCCTTGATCAGAACTTATCCTTACAATATTAATTGTACTATTCAGTGTTGCACTCTTCATCAGTGAGGTACATACCTCTCAACTTGTTAGTGCAAGGAATCTGGACAAAACCTGAGATAGTGGTGGGACAAAGGCTCAAAATAGGCACATATTTTAAATATTGTTCTTATAAACTTAGAAGTTGCTAGAATAACCGGATTTGTCTTACCAGGTTTTAAAGATATAACTTCTGAAACTGAAATGTATGTCATTATTTACTGACTTCAGTCCTCAGATCATCCCAGTGATTTGCCAGAAAACCACAGATTTTATGAACAGCAGACCAAAAGTATCGGGTGAAAATCTGGACAGTTGAAAGGTATGCTGAGGTATTCTGCATGCTGGTAACCTGCTGCTCTGCCCGATGTCCATAGCTGTACCTTCCCCACAGTAGCTTCAGCCCACTTCCTACCACTCAGAAATGAGGACATAAGTGGTGTAAGTGTGGTGCTGACTGACACCAGCCATGATATTTATTGCCATCCAAGTTCAGTATGGTCGCATGCTGTATAAACTGTGTCACTGACTGTTTAGCCTCTATGCAGATAAGCACAAGTACCCACAGAGGAATTGTTTTCATTTCTTGCTTTTTAATTTCTCCAAGACTTTTGGGTTTCTAATACTGTGACAGGAATGGACCCCATTCCTAAGTCAAAGTAAGATTAAAGTTCATGAAATTTGTATTGTTTCAATCTTTGATGTTGGCTAGAAGTGCTCTTCATAGCACCCGCAATGTGCCCAGAATTGACTCATTCAGCAATTCATATGGAGTTACATGTATCGGTAAAATATCGAAATACAAATGTAAATTCTTATTTATGAGACCCATTGCACCTACTACTATTGGAGCTGTCTGGGGTATCCTTCTACATTGCCCTCATTTCAGCCTGCAAATCGTATCAGTTTATGACTTTGTATCTCTGACACGGTAGTCACTTGGTGTAAGAATTTCCATTATCAATGCTACTTTTGTCTACTGTATCTGTTTTTTGAATTGTTGGAAATGGGTGAGCCCATGTGATGTAAACTTCATTATTTTATATAATGCTTTGCAGCTCATGTTTCCAATGCTTCTCAGCTACTTCAGTATTATGTTTGCACAGTCACCAATGCAACAGTCTTGCCACATTATTATGCCTTTCAGTATGTAGCCTTCTGCCGTTAGTGTATCACACCCAGTAACAATATGTGTGACTGTTTCCTATTCTGTTTTACAAAACTTGAATTTGTCGGTTTCTCCAACATGTTCAATGGACTTTGTAAACCAGCGTGTATGTAATCGATCATCTTGGGCCACCAGTATTAACTTCTCATCTTTTGGTTTAAATTCACCTCTCCTTCACCATTCCTATATTAAATCCTGATTGGCATGAGGTTATTCCAGAAGTTTTCTTTACTTGCAACTATATTTATGAATTCTCCACATCTCTTGCCTTCTCATCTGATCCTTCACCTTATAGTCTTTCTTTTGTTTTTTTTGGCACATTCAGTTCATGCCTGATTTTTAGCTACTTCTGGTTTGATTTGCATTCCCGCTTGACACAGATGTGCTTCTGCTAAACTAAACCGGAAAGTCATCTTAGACTTGTTCTCCTCATGTTTGGGTCTTGTGAAGTTGGCAAATATGTATGCACTCCTACAATTTGCAAATCTGTAGATGGAAGCAATTTAGATAAGGCCCATACCTCCTTCAGAACCGGGAGTTTGTAATCTTGGTATAGACTTATTTTTGTAAATCATTTGTTAAGCATGAAGCATTTTTCTTGTTTCCCTGTCCAGCTGATCATCCAGTACCTTTTGGGGCCAGTCAGTCACCTGAAAACTGTAAGTTAGAACAGGAAAAGCAAATTGGTTTATAGCTTGGACTTTGTTCCTAGATGTCAGCATTGTTTTCAGTATTAATTTTAGTCTTTTAAATATTCCTAAGTTTTTTTCACATTTGTTCATGTTTTATAGTCAATCCTTCATCAATTCCCAAATATTTATACAGTCCCTCTTGCTCAAGTTCTTTTATATCGCATTCCTGTCCCAGGTTGATATTTCTTGGTGCTACATCTTTCCTATTTTTAAGGGTTGCTTTTGCACAGTTATCAAGACCAAATGACATTCTCATATCATCTGAGAAAGTCTTGACCACTTGCAATTGTGCTTTCAGTCCCTTATCTGACTAACGCAGTTTTAAATCATCCACAAAAAGATGAGAAGTCTTTACACTTCATTGTTTTCCAGGAGCCACATTGTAGCCACAACCTAATCTGTTAAGTAGACAGCTTAATGGGTTAAAGGCAAGACCAAAGAGCAGTGGTGACAGTCATCCTGCACTATCCCCCTTTGTGTTTTAATCCCTGGGATAATAATTTGTCTTTTATTATGGCTTAACTGCAGAGCGGTTTGACACTATTTCATGGTCACTGTAATAATCAGTGTAGGGTGTATCTTATACATTTGTAAGCACTCTTTTATCCATGAATGTGGGATACTGTCAAATGCTTTTTTTGTAGTGTATCCATGCCATACTTAGATTCTTCCCCCTTTTAAAATTCTCCATTATGACTTTAACAACAGATGATCCATTGTTCTATATGACTTTCTTTTGTTACCCTTTGATTCTATTGCCACGATTGAGTTTTCTTCTAAATTACTATCAAATGGTATCCATTCCAGTGTATACTTTATACATTGTTGGAAGGCAAGTTACTGGTCTATAGTTTTTAGGATATCTTGCAGGTTCACTCTTAACAAGGAGTATTGTTTTTCCTTTAGTTAACCAGGTTGGCATCTGTTCGAGGTGCACATATATAAATAGTTCTTACTCATGGTTAAATCTTATAAAGATGTTAATACTTTTAGCCAGAAGTTAGGCACTGCCTCTGGGCCAGGAGTTTTCCTTTTAGCTTTTTTCTTAATTGTATTTCAATTACTCTGGCCATTGCTTAATCCCATTGCATATGCTGTACATGTAAACTTCTTATTCTTTCTTTTTCTACTACTGTACGTTCAACATATTTGTTATGTTCCACAGGATCTTCATAGATATTTCTCCAAAATGTGTCTATTTCTTCTTTTTATGGTGGAGTTTCTATTAATTTTGCCTTGTTTCCCAGTTCTCTGAAACATTTTTTGAGTCATCAATAAATTGCTTATGGTTTTACTTTTCCTTTTATATTTATCACATATCTTCTAAGTTTTTCTGCCTGGCCTGTTCTGATACCAGGCATTGTTCTTATGTCTACCTTTTGTAGGAATTCTCTGGCTCATCAGCTGTGGAGTTCTGGGACTCCAGCAAGGGATCCTGTTCGGTTTCATTCCCGATGATGGGGAAAATAGGGTACTCAATTGCTTTGAGAAGAAAGTCTATACCTCTGCTAGCTTGGCATTCAGAATCTTAAACTGCCAGACCGGTATAGTTAATTACCACCAATCCTTGCTGCATAAGGTAGTAGTTTGGCATAGTGGTTAAGGTGTTCACCTTCTAGGCACAAGGTGCAGGGTTTGATTCTCACATGGGGTAATTGACTGGGCTTGGAATGGCACACAAAAAGAGTTAGCTTGGTACTAATTTGTTTAGTAGAATAGTCCAGATACAGATTTGCTGTATTCAGGACTGTATTGTAGTTTGAGTTCCCCAGACCTTTCTGTGATAGAGGGAAGCCTTTCTGCTGGTCAGTGAGAGTGGTAAGCACTGGGTAGCCTCTCTACCGCAAGAGGAGTGGTTTCTAGCTCTGAAATTGTAGCTTATTTGCCTTTTGGGTAGCATTTCTATCCATTTTAACTTTCTGCCTTAAAAGCACGGGTTTGCGTGTCGCACAGTGCCGCTAAGCTAGGGTAAACTTATTACCAGTGCCAGAATGTCTGCTGTTCAGTTTTTCCCTTAGGTCTTGCTAGTTCTCTTCCCTCTCGCACTTAAACTCGCATATTCATCTAGGACTTTACCAGACTTCATGTAGCAATTACTGTAGCTCTCCTCTTACCTCCCAACACTCAGACTTGTGGGAGATGCACTTATATATCCAAATTGGAAGCCATGCCCTCTCCAGCCAAGACCGGAATAGCTGGTCAAGAGTAGAAGGTCAACACTGGCACTGCACCACATGGAACACACAGCTCTCCAGAACATACACCACCACAGCTCTCACATAAAAACACAAGCCACACAACCACCTTCGCGGAGACTCTCAATAGAAATCTACCCAAACTGCAGAGACCTCCAAGGCAAAAACACATTCGACCACCACAGCATGGCACAAATCACAAGACACATAGCTCACCTAGACAGTGTGCCTCTCAACCAAAGCCCCTAAGGCAAAACAGCTTGCCCAACACACTAGTCGTAGGTGACTCAATAGTGAGGCACACAGATGTCCCACTCACTTGGTTGAACAAGGAGAAGGTAACAGTCAGCTGCCTGTCTGGTGCCAGGATCTGTCACATAATGCATGCACTCAGGTCACTCCACAACAAGTACAGATATGATTCTGTCATTGTCCATGTTGCTATGAATGACCTGAGATGTACCTCCCTGGACTACATGAAGAGACATGGTGGAACTCTCAGATCATGTGGTCCAGGCAGGTATGACCCTAGCTCTGAGCAGCATCTTGCCGTCGCCCAGAATTATACCACAGTACGAGCAGAAAATGATTGATTTCAACAACTGGCTAAGTTTCTGGTGTCATTCTAAGGGGATCCAGTATCTGTCTGCCTGGGATGACACGATTGACGGACCTCGATGCTTTGCCAGAGATGGCCTGTGTGTCACCCCTGGGATTCCGTATACTGGCCAAGGCTCTTGCTACCCCTCTAGTGCCTTCTTTAGGTGGTGTACCAAGGACTAAATTCCCACCATAACTGCTATAAATGCAATCTGAGGGTCATGCTGCTCAATGCTAGAAGTCTAAATCTCAAGATGCACTCGCTCGAAGCACTCCTTAAAATGGAGAATATCAACATTTGCGCCATAAAAGAGACCTGGTTCAAGGCAGCAAAAAGCACCCCTGTGCTACCAGGCTACAATTCATTCCACACTTTCTGGCCCTGAAACTCTGACCGAAGCTCCAAAAGCAGTTGTGTCCCATATTCATAAAGGATATGCACACCTCCAGACTGGTAGCCCAACATAACGCAACAGAGATACCCAGTGTTAGTTGTAGTTGAATTAAGACCGTGATTCAGGTCGTAGCTTGCTATAGGTTCCCAGCCATGTCCCAAGGCTCTCTCCACGTTCCTGTGCACCCTGGAAAATATTAGGGTCCAACCCAACACCCTCATACTGGGTGACTTGAACTACTCCTCCATTAACTGGGGAAACTACTCTTGTGCCAGTGCACTTGCCCAACATTTCCTGGAATTCATTTATTCCAATGCCCTGGACCAGCTCATTCTTTCCCCCACTAGAGGGAGCAGCATCCTTGACCTGGTTCTCACTAACATGGGTGACCGTTGCTCTACACCGATGGTCAACTCCTTCCTGGTTAGATCTGATCACAAACTAATCACCATGGACATCCACATCCCACTCACACCCGCCACATAGGTAACCACTGTGAAAAACTTATCCAAAGCTAGCTTTGGACTCCTAAAAACAGAGGTGACTAACTTCATGACACCTATGCAGATGGGAGATAAGTGCATGACTGCCGATTTCATACACCACTGCACTGTACGAATACGTACACAAATGCATGGACCTGACCATACTCAACAGAACCAAGACACTCTCCTCCAAAAAAAGGAAGTCAATTTGGTGGTCTCCTGCCACAAACAAACTTTACAACAGAAGATAGAAACTGTTGCAGAAAAAGGAGAAGTCCCAAGACTGGAAGAAGTCCCTTCTTAGCCTCAACAAAAAGTTGAGATCCCTCATCAAATACTCTAAAGCTAGCTAAGAAAACAAGATTGCAGCAGATACTAAAGGTAATCACAAGGCCTTCTATGGTTATGTCAAGAATCTCCAAGACAGTACCCAGGTTTGCTCTGGGATACTGCACAACACTACCTCTTATACCAAGCCAACAGATATTGCCAGAATACCATCTGACAGATTCAGTGCCAGCTTTACCCCCCCTCCCCCAGGGACCTATCCCTATCCCAAAAGAATGCCAGGCACCCAGTATTACTGCTGTCCAAGGCCAATAATGCAACTTCCATGGGACCCGACAGTATCTCTGGCTATGTTCGATATGAACTACAAAATGAACTGGCACCCCACCTATGTGCCCTGTTCAATCACAGCCTCACCTCAAGCTTTGTCGCTACCAAATGGTGCACTGCTACAGTTATCCCCCTCCATAAAGTGGGAGTGACTACAGACCCTGGGAACTATTGCCCATTAACTTGACGAGTGATATGCAAAGCTATGGAGCGCATCATCATGGACCTAATAAACAAGGAAATAGGGAATCTCCAAACTCTGGATCCCACACAATTTGGCTTTGTGAAGGATAGATCATGCCTGCTCAACCTGGTCGACTTCTTCGAGTCAGTCACCAGAGCTGTAGATGAGGGCAAGGCAGTTCATACAGCTTACCTCGATATGGCCAAAGCCTTTGATACCATTCCCCAGTCTGGAATCATAGATAGACTCATTAAACTAGGCATCAACCCCTATATCATTAGGTGGGGAGTCAAACTGGCTCACAGATAGAGCCCACAGTGTGAAAGTAGCAGACTCCAAGTCAGACTGCTGACCGGTCACAAGTGGAGTCCAACAGGGATCAGTCATGGGTCTTCTGTTTAGCATCTACTACTTTGAAGTCCAGGCCAAAACGAAGGGTCTCTGGCTGACCAAGTTCAGACTATTGCAAGCTGGGAGCCTTTATTAACTTCCCAAGTGATGTAGACATCCTACAGAAAGGCCTCGCCGAGACCAACGATTGGTTTCAAAACCATGGCCTTAAACTCAATGCCAAAAAATGCGTCGTCATCCCCTTTAGAAAGAACTCCCTTCTCATGAATTACCACATCGATGGCAGTCCACTGAACACTGAAGGCATTATAAGAGATCTGGGAACACAGGTTGATAACAACCTCTCCTTTGACCACCACATAGCCACTGTGGTCAGAAAGTCCTTCTATGTGACGCATCTCATTACTGAGGGTTTCGCATCCAGGAAGAAGGTCATTGTCTCTCTCGACTCCTCCCTCATAAGACCAGTCATTGAGTACAATGCCTCATTTGGCATGTACTTCACCAGACACCTGCAACATTTGGAGAGACCACAAAAGTACCTCACAAAGAGGATATTGGGCCTTAAACACATGTCCTATATGGACAGACTCAAAGAAACTCCAGCTATTCTCTGTCGCATATCGCCTACTTAGAGGCAGTCTCTGCTTGACTTACAAAGCCATGTCTGACCCAACCCTGTTAGATATGCTATATCTAAAAAAATCCCAATCCCTCCCCACAACACGCTCCAGAGACCTCAACCTCATTACCTTAATCAACAGATCATGCTGGAGGGACAGGTTCTTAACCCAGAGACTGCTCATGCTCTGGAATAGACTTCCAATACACGTCAAGCAGAACACCTCACTGGCCCTCATTCAAGGGAAATCTTGACAAGTGGATGGGAAATAGAAAATTCACCCCAGGGATCACTTCAATAACTCTGCTCGATAGAGGCACTGGAAATGAACGTCGGGCGGCACGATGCCAGGGCAATCCTATGGGCTAGGTTTGTACCTATGATGAGGTCTAAGGCAGAGTGAGTCACAGATAAGGTTTAAGACAGTGATGTTGAATTTAAATGATCTCTCATCCCAGCTGGCAGAGCACTTAGCTGCAGTGGTTACATTATGCAAGGCAGCAGCAACAAGGTCAGTTATTTGGACAAATGCCATGCTGTAGGCATAGTCCCTGCTGAATCATGTGAAGGTGGAATTCTTTAATGCACCCCTGGATAAGGAACTCCTCTTTTGCCACCCTGTTGACCTTGTCCTTAAAAGACTGAAGGAAAAAAGGTGGGGGGGGGGTGCACAACAGATCAAGCAGATTTTTCAGTCAGAGAGGTAAACCTAGCTGAATGTAAATACCTGTAAGTTGTGGCCCCTGTAACCTAATTTAGACAAAAGCAAGCTTAAGAAAAGATGGAGATGTGAGTACAGAAAAGAATGTCAGGCAAACTCTGAGGAGAAGCACTGGGCGCTCTGAGCCATGAGCCTTAGAGGGAACAGCTATGACTCGGTCATGTTTCCCTCTCCTTCCCTTGCAGAAATCTAACTCCAGCCCTCCCCAAACACAAATCATTTCAGATAATAGAAAAATATTGCTCAGGGGTAATGAGATGGCAGAAACCTTAGAATCATTTGTGGCAGAATGGAAAAGTATTACTTAGGGCCAGTGAGCCTTCAGCATCCTGAAACAAGGATGCAAACTAGAATTTCAAAACCTGCCTGTACCAAAAGATCAAGTGGGAATGTGGCATCTTGTACACTTATGGTCCTCTTGACTCACAAGAATGGAATCTGAAGAGAGAAATCATTTTGGATCTGACCAGCGGGTGGAGTGTGCCAGATCTAGGCCTTTCTGCTTTCCCTAGAAAACAGACAACTATGGTATCACAGAGAAAGTACTAAAAGGAGAAGAAATTTCAGAATTTTTCTCGTCTTTTCTTAGGTGGTGTGTGCCAGATCTAGGGCCTTTTTGCTTCCCTAGAAAACAGACAACTATGGTATCACAGAGAAAGTATTAAAAGGAGAAGAAATTCCAGAATTTTTCTCAAGTCTTTTCTTAGTATCTAGGAAAGAAGACATACAGAGACTTTGGACATTTCAAGACTATCCATAAAGTTTTTCATTACTCTAAAGTTCAAAATACTTTACCTTTTAGGGCCTTATGTCTCTGTTATCAACTCAACTCTGCCTTGTTACCCTGGACCCTAAGGGATGCCTACTTGCATATTTGCATAGCCATTCAATATTCAAAGCAGGAAGAAGGAATTTCACCTTCTTCCCCTTTAGCTTCTGTAGTACACCTAGGAATTTTTACAAAGTGCTTGGCTTCATTAATAGCATTCAACACAACAAAGAGCAGAGCAGCCACATATACCCCTACCTGGACAACTGCCAGATTGAAGCAGACTCCTTGAAGGAGATTTAGAAGGCCTTTCATTTTACCTCTGCATATTTTCAAAAACTCGGGGTGTCGATATCTGAAAAATTAAACTTTGTCCCAGCAGAGCAGGTAGTATTTCTGGTAGCACTGTTGGACTCAGAACTAGAGAGGGCCTTCCTTCTAAAGGAGAAGGTACTGCCCTGGCCCTCTTTCATCAGTCAGCCCTAGAGAAGGATATTATTTTATTAAGGGAGTTTCTTGGGGTTATGGGGAATATGGCATCTTGCACACATATGATTCCAATGGAAAGACTGCACATGAAGTTGCAGTGGTTCTTCATGAACGGATGGTCTCATCATTCCCTGTCATCTGAATCCATTATTCCTATTCTACCTTCCATACAGAAAAAACTTAGCGGAAAATGCATTTACAGCTTGAATTTAGGGGAACATTTCAGTCTAACTTAGAGAACTCTGTCACTCAGTACAGACTCCTTTGTCTTACCCTTGGGGGGGCGTGGATGCCTTGTGGGATCTTTGAAATCTCAAGGCACATGTGAAAGGAATGAGGACTGTATCCTTACATTGTAATTTCAAACAGATTTGGGCATGCAAGACCATCCAGATCCTTATGGACAACGCCTCAGTTATGTGATAGCCGTGTCAACATGGAGAGGGGTTGTACTCTTAAATCCTGTGTAGACTGACTGTGCAAGCATAGATGCTTGCCCAGGAGTCCACCATGACCTCATGATGACTTTTATCTCGTCACAATATAATGCTTTTGGCAGAGAGGCTGAGCACATGCCAGGCTGACTCACAAGGATGGATACTGAACAGAGAAATCATTCTGGATCTACCCAACAGGTAGGGTGTGCCAGATGTAGACCTTTTTGCTTCCCCAGAAAACAGGTAATTAAGAAAGTTCTATTTCAGGACAGCAGCATCAGTAGCCCATAGAATAGATGTCTTCTCCATTAATTGGACATATCTTTTTATATATACTTTCCCTCGTACACCCTTGGAGGAGAGGGCAAAATTAATATTGATAGCCCCCCCCCCACTTTTGGCCCAGAACAATGTTTCTCCCAGGAAGATAGCTAACAATGTTGTTTCAATATGTGGACCTCTTAATTCTGAAAAAGTTTCTAATATACCTCAACCTGACTACCCTAATGCTGCCAGCTTGGATGATCTAGCACTCATAGGTTCACAGATTAGTATTAGGTTAACTGCATTTGTGGACCATTTTAGGCTTGGCCAGTTATCCCATGTGAGAGTCAAACCCTGCACCTTGTGTCTGCAAGGTAAACATCTTATTCATTATGCCAGCTTTTTCCTTTCAGTCAAATTTTCAGAGGATGTGGTTAAATATTATGAGAGAGGCTAGAAAATGAAATGCATATTACCTGGCAAATGGAAGAGATTCTTGCCAGTCCCGGTACCAGGACCCAAATGCAGCCTGAGTGTCAATGGTCCTGATTTATCTGTCAGACCTTTATAAATTAGGCTTATCTTCTGAATCTTTTACATGTCTGTAATGCTGTTGTCACAGTCTGTCTACCTCTGGATCCTCATCTGTAGTCCAAGCTGCTAGCAAAACAGTTACTAAAAGGAGTCTTTTTATCTTGGACCAACCAGAAGGAACGTTATCCCACCATGGGACCTCAAGTATTTTTTTAGAGATGCTAACCTTGGCACTATTTGAATTTAGTTGGCTTCATCTATAACTTGTCTTAGAAGGTGATGTGCAAGGAATAATTTTTGATTTTTTACAACAGTATAGTGTCTGTTCACACCATTCACTCGTTTATGCTGAAAGTAGTAATTGAGATTTCCTTGAATCACAGCATCCACCTCTGTAGGTTTTTTCCTCAAACAAAGGGGAAAGGATAGTGCAAGCTTTGGCTGTGTATAGACAGTTTTGAGTTCATTCGGACAGAACAAAAAGTAAGAAAATGAGAACTGTTTATGTCCTTTGCAAAGGGCAGGGACTGCAAGTCTGGAAAAATAAATAAAGTCAATATTTAAGTGACTTGCCCACTGTATCTCTTATTGTTCTACCTATGGAGAGACAGTGGTAGACCATATAAAAGCCCATTCATCTAGAGCCATAGCAACCACCATTGCATTCATCAGAGGGGTGAATACCCAATCTTTATCAGAAGCAGAACATTTAATCCTCGGTCCACACATTCTCAAAGTATTATAACCAGGATGTTGCTTCCAGGGCCAAGGCAGGGTTAGTTTGTGCCTTTCTACAAAGGTCTACAGTTATAGAGAGGCCAATCCGGGCAAGCTATTTCTTGGTCCAGTGCTTTGAGTTGTTTTCATTGATGAGGACTGCAGTACTGAATAAGTTCAATATTTATTTGTATAAAATGGAAGGTTAAGTATTCAGAAAAGATCTGTCAAATTGTTTATGCTAACAATTGCTATGAATTTGTTTAACCTTAGAAAGATGTAATTGTTGGGTTGATGAAAATATATGTGAAGGGATTGATCACAATACAAAACAGTCTTATATAAACATAAGATGTGGTAGGGGAAAAAATGTACAAAATTTTAAAGTATGTGTAAATCCTAAAATTTTGTCAAACCCAACAGATTATACAGTAGATATATTTACAAAATCTTATGCAGAGCAGTTTGGTTACACAACAGTGCTGATAAATTGTCCTAGTAAGTAACCTCAGATACTGAAATCAGATTAGATTATATTACAAAAGAACTCGTCCCAAACAGTGCAAGAAGGAGATGGAATTAGTAATAATGACCAGAGAATACTTTGGCATGAGTTTACAGTGACATTATATCTGTTATTTACTAGGTTGTATAAATATGGGGAGATTAGTTAAGATTAGAGGCATACATATGTTAAACCGATCTTTAAGGGAAAGGGGAATATAACAAATCAGAGTCAGGCAGATAAATAAGTTCACTTTCTTATTAGGAAATGTAATGGTGAAGCTTGTATTGGATAAATTATTATCAGAATTGGAAAGGTTCACATGCTGAATATAGATCTATTACCATCTGTAACATGGCATTGTATAACAATATAGTTACAACTATGAATGAAAAATTGTGCTGTGATATAATTATATAGATTTAACTGCAGCATTTGATAATGCCATACATAAACAGTGTTCGGTAAATTAGAACAACTAAGTATTGATGTACTCTTGTTAAAATGGACCAATTTCCTATATTATAGCTGGCTTAGATATAGGACATGGCAAGTTTCATACAGCAGTTGGACAAATGAAGTTTGAGGTTTAGTCAAGGTGTCCCACAGGGCTTTGTCCAAGGCCCATACTTGTTTAGACTGTATCTTTCAGATCTAACTTTTTCATCTGAGGTATTCTACAGTCTACATGCAGATTATTTGAAAATGGTTAAACTGATTACAGGTGTTAATGCATGTCTGCAAAAGAATTTGAATAAATTGACTATTTAAGCACAGGAGGAAAAATATGCTGATAGCGCGTGAGATTTGGGAGACCTAAACTGAAAGATGAATATTTAATACAGTACACAGTGACTGAAACTGTAAATTCATTTTATGACCTGGGTATATGGATAGATCCAGCTTTGAGTTTGTTTAATCATACCAACCAATTGGTTAATGATAGTTATAGAACAATGGGTTGTATAAAAAGATATGCAAGGCCTAGGAAATCAGAAGTGATGAAATAATTGTTAGTTACATTAGACCCACAATTGAAACCTTATAATAAAACAGGCATGAGTAAACTTGAGGGAGTACAGTTTAAATATAGTAAAGGCATATGTGGATGTGAACAGGGGAGACCTCAGAGGTTTCTAAAATAAACAATCTAGGGGCTCCAGCATGTGGTTTACACAGGCTGACTAAAGTCCCTGTCACTGTAGTCTGTATCTTATAGACATCTTTGGGGAGACTTGCACATGGCCTACAGAGCAATCCAAGACCCAAACCTAATGAACTTGCTGCATATCCATAAATCAAGTGGGACTGGGGCTACCCATTCCAGAGACCTTAATATGGCCTGCAACTTAAATAGTACATGCTGGAGGGACAGATTTATCTCCCAGAGACTGATGGCATCTTTGGAACAAGCTATTAATTCATGTGAAACGGAGCACCTCTATGACACTGATCAGGAGGAATCTGGATAAGTTGATGGGGCACCATAAAGTCTTACCGGGGATAGAGCCCACGACACTGTGGGACATGGACAGAAATCATTAAATTTAATCTTTGGTATTGACTAGCATTTCTGCAGTATTACATGGGGATGAAACGGCTGGGCTTAAAATTACCTTTGCGTCAGTAGCCTAGTAATCTCCTATAATCCTATGATCCTGTGATTATGATGAAATAGTAAAATATCTGAACATGTGCAGTGCTTCATGCAGATACTTAAGAGGAGACCTTATTCAGGTATACAGGGAATTTAGTGACAACTACCTCTGGGAATGTTTGGGGGGTTATCGAAAAGTAGTGGACAATTGTTAGTCAGCCTATCTAGAATATTCTATAGGAATGAGAACAATACAGATTGCTCTATGAAAGCGTTGCTGATGCATGGAATAGACTTCCAAATTACATTAAAGCAAGCACCCAGAACAACCTGGACACTTACTATGGGAATAACTTTTGTTATATTGGCAGGCTAGAAGGGCATTGGGATGTATGGCTAGGCTTAAAAAGGCCCTTGTGGCTGTTAGCCTAGTAAACACCTATCAACATTTTCATGCCTTTTCACTTTACTGCTCCTTTTCATCCCACATTTTCCATACTTTTGCATCTTTTTTATATGTTAAATTCTACTTTTTCTGTCTTTTCTGTATGCCATCCAGATCTCATCTCCCTATTTTATACTGTATTTTCCAATTTGTATTCTATTTTACTACTCTTTCCAGTATATTTTGTTTGTATTTGTAGTGTTCGTAACCTGTATTACAGTTTTGTGTACATGTGTCACACTTCTAGCCCAACTATCGGGAATTTTGTAAATAATTATATGTCATTTGTGAATATTAATATGATTTTATATAGAAGTTTGACAGAAAGAGATACTGCCAGCACAGCTATCTGCAATTTGGAAATAGTTATATGTCATTTGTGAATATCAGCAGGATGGAATTGCTTGTGTTACCACTATATTAGAACTGTATGTCCTATTGCATAGACATGTGCTGAAGAGATATTTTTACACTATTGTAATTGTTTAGATGTATGTATTTTAACAGGAGATTAGCTTGCAAAACTTAAGAATAGTTGAGACTGAAGTACTTTATTGATGGGCCATAAATAAGGTATGTTATCTTTCAGTTTCAGTCAACAAGAGGCATGATGTCTACACTAGGGGACTCTCTGTGTTGTTTTGAAGTGTTTTATTGTTGTATGCCTTCTAGCAGTTGCAAACATCTGAACACTGTATATTTTCACTGAGAGATGTTAAATGCTATTAGCTGCAGTGGGCTGTTTTTGATCCTGGTAACTAAAGTCAGGTGACAGAAAGTGATGTCATGCTGCAAGTATCCCAGCAGTAATATTTGATATTAATTTGAGAACCCTCAGAGAAATAGGGCATTTTGTATTTTGTCTTTAACATGGAAGCAGCCACTCTAACTACCTTCTAAACTTGCCTTGCTGTAAGTATGTTTTTTGGGCATAGTAACTCTTGTAGATTCAGATAGGAATATAGTAAATTTATAGGTTTATTTATTTGAGACTGCCCTGCAATGTTGTTTTAAATATTTCCTGGGATTTTGAACTCTGATGCAGCTGATTACTTTCAAGTATTGCCGTGTTCTTTTATTATTTATTATTCAATATATTTAAACCTTTCAGTTGTGGCTGGTCTGTCTAGAGATATTTAAGCTCTTAAGAGTACTTGCATATCTATTTGGTGACACTGTGCAGGATTGGTTAAACTACCATTTGGATTAATAGTAACATTACAGAGTATGATTGGACACCCTTTGTTAAGGGCCTTAAAGTAGCTGATAAGGGGTTCTGGTGGCATTGGTAATTACCTTATAGTCTGGGCAGAAGGGGCCATAGCTAGTAAACCTGTGTCAGTCTTTCCCAGGTGTGTCTGTGTGTGTCTGTGTGTGTGTGTATGTGTGTGTAAAACAAATCTCCAAGAATGTGTGTGTGTGTCAGCTACTTGGGCAGGGATACAAAGCACTTGTTGGACAGAGAGAGAGTGTTAAAGGACTTAGCGTGGAACCCTGGCTAAGATCTGAACTCTATAGCTGTGCCAGTGGGAAGTCTTATTGGGGATCTGGAGAAAGAGGGAGAAACCAGCCCCAGACTGACTGACTGGTTTCTGTGTGCTCTTAAGAGAAATTGCACTTTACTGTGTGTGTACTTGTCATCTTCCCAGTATGTACAGTCCCCACGTTTGCCAGTGGTGAGGATTGAGGCTCCTTGATTACTGCGCCACTGCAGTGGCGTCACATCATGAACTGTTGTTTCTTGAATTTTCCCCACACTGAATCTGAAATTGATCTATTTGGATCAGTGCTGTACCTTGGTAAGTAAAGTTAACATAAAACAAACATAGTATAGTTATGCAAGTAATTTACCAGAATTGTAGATGTTCAAGTATATCGACTGTTTTAGTCCCTGAGACTGACGCCTGTGCTGAAGACTGTGGTGTTGCCCATCTGGAAGCTGTCATGTCTTTGGGTCCTGATTTGTCACTCCAAGACTGAAGGAATAATTAATTCCACTCGACTGGTATTCTGAGCTACCAGTGAAACAATTTCTAAGTGTGTTTCATTTTAGACCGACCAAAAGAGACGTTATCCCACCACATGAGAATTAAGAAGGGGAGTGTGGTATTCCCACTGAAGCAGTCAAAGAGGACACCTTGACCTGCAGGTCAGGGACATCCCCCTACAAGCTTAACTGATCCATTTTGGAAAGCACTCCAGAATTGACCCCTTTCCCACTTCTGGCAGTGGACAAACTGCCACTTCACAGTCCCTGCTAATGTCACCTCCCCAGCCTCCACAACAGAATTGGTTCAGACTGGCTACGGGGTTTCTTCATTTTCTTCTGAACTTGTAGCCAGACCCAGACCAACTGTCTGTTTGTGAAGTCCTTCTTATAAAAAGGGAGAATGAGACCTCCTCAGAGAGAGTGTACTCTTCTTTTTCTTTTTTTTCAGAGTGAGGAGATATTGGACAAGAGATCTCAAATGTCCTCACCTTGGGATGCAGTAAAGATGATGAGGTCACGGTTGTCCTCTGGGTTTGGAGAAACTGAACCTGAGAGATCATTTAACTGGTAAATGAAAGAGGTGGCAGCATCCCAGAAATATAATTGAATCTTCTAGGATTACTCTGTCC
The DNA here is from genome assembly GCF_019279795.1 of Protopterus annectens. Lineage (NCBI taxonomy): Eukaryota > Metazoa > Chordata > Ceratodontiformes > Protopteridae > Protopterus > Protopterus annectens. The sequence goes on from NC_056730.1 coordinate 72,103,813, forward strand.
TAAACCTCTCACTGCTTCTTCAGTTTCGGAAACCCTGCTGGATGCCTTTGAAGCTGCATCATAAGACCTAGGCTTACAAAACTTTTCTCCTAAGAGACACACCTGTTTTTGTAAGGCGAAGGAATCTCTTAAGTTTGTTTGCAAAAATCCAATAGGTTTTCTGACCAACACAAATGATAGGAATTTCTTCTATCTTATTTTATCACCATGGAGACCCTTGAGGGATGTGGCCACCTGGACTTGTGCTGTTGTACCCCATTTCCTTTGTTGGTAGAGTTTGTTCAGAAGACAAAAGTTATTCAAGGGCAAATTGGATTCAGTCTTCTGTCTATAAAGAAGAAACCCCTCTTAGTGAGACCAGCAAAGAATCTATTGTCCCATCCATTGGTCAAGTCTGACCCAGGCATTTTCATACTACAAGTAGCCTCTTTGTTTCCCCATAAAGTAGTGGTCAGTGATCCTGCTTTTTTGGAAGAATTAACATGCTACTCTCTTCCCAGAAGCCCAGAACACGCAAAACCTAATGGAACAGATGGAGATATTTCTTAGTTTTGGTTAAATCAAATGGCTGATCTTCTTTTTCAGTCACTATCCCTATAATACTGTACAATTCAAGTAGTACTTTTGAGCCTGGATTAAGGAAGTGTTCTAGTGAAGTTTGTATATCTTGATGTTCACCAGGAACAGGATGGTTTATCCCCTTATTTTTTACACTTGTTTAAGGTAATCTTCTAATAAAGTTTATATATCTGTTTCTGATTTTCATCAGGGATAGTCTGCCTTATCCCTAGCTTCCTAAAAATAGCTAGGGTCTTTTTATAAAGTCTCTTTGCATCTCATTACTTCATTGGGACTTCTGTGCAGTTATGCACTTGGCAAAAATTGTCACTGCATATCTCGGCACTGAATACAAGCACCATTCGTTGGGTTGATCTTTCTTATTTGTTCTTTCATAATGGTAGAGTTATATGTAGTAATACAGTTAGTATTAAACCTATTCTTGTTAGATTACAGCGCAATGTTAAATAACATTTATATTGTACATTTATATGTATATTTCTGCAATTTGTACTTCCATATTATATTTTTGTATTTTTGTAGTATGTTTCTTTAAATTTTTTTAAATTTGTCACCTGATCTTGGCTGCGATCATGTGATTGTTTGGCTTGTATATAAGCATGAGCTTTGTTGTATGTTTGTTTTTAGTATTGAGAAAGGGTTCTTCCCGAAAGCTTTGCGTTTATCAAGTTTTATAAAGTGTTTTACTCAGCATTTTGTCTTCATTTTTGGATTACTTTCAGCTCATCATTTTTTTCCAGAGTTATATGTAGGACCAATCCTTACATGCCAAAACTAGCAGTCAAAGCTAACTTAAACCAATATCTCCATTTAGTTGTTTTTTTCCCCAGCGTGTTCTTAACTATGGAGATTGCTTACTGCACTGTATGGATGTCATTCACCAGTTGAGGCACTATTTGGACTTTAAACTCAGACTACATATATGTGTGTGTGTGTGTGTGTGTGTGTGTGTGTGTGTGTGTGTGTGTGTGTGTGTGTGTGTGTGTGTGTGTGTATAATATATATATATATATATATATATATATATATATATATATATATAAATATATTTATATTATATATATATATATATATATGTATATATGTACACATTTTTTTTTATTCTTTCTTTGCATTTTGCTTTCTCTTACAGGAAATTTATTTTGAAGGGACTCGAGAACTGAGAACATTGGGATGTATTCACATCTTAAGCTAGGTGCAAGTGTGCCACTGGGAATCGTAGGAGGGTGTACTTCTGTGAACATGAGTCTTAAAAGTTATGCAGATCCCTTTGAGGGAGCACAGAAGTGATTTTCCATGTATTTGACCACTGCAACAGACAATGCAGAGATCAGCAGTTGAGTAATCCCTTATATGTGGTGAGTACTCATACCAAGCAGTATTTTGTGCTTTATCATGCCTGATCCACCTCGATGAGTTCCATTTAGTTCATCCTTTCTAGCGGTCACTATTTGGTAACTTTCTTGAAAGATCTTGCAATCAGAAGGGGACTTTATTGCAGACTGTCCAAATCACATTTCCTGAGTTTCACTGGCAGAGTTTGAGTTTCTGCTTTTGATGTCTAGATTTAAGACCACTAAGTGTCTTTCAGTTTATCATCCAAGACAACTGCTGTCATTGACTTTACTGTAGGTTTAAACAAAGCTAACATTGGCCCTGCCTTTCCTGTCTTTGAGAGGACACCAAACCTGCCACTCAGTGATGCAAAAGAGAATAGTTTCTGGACTACTTTAAGTGGACAGATTGCGATCTAATTCTCAGGGATGCAAGTTCACTTGTAAACCAGCCTTTTGGACCCCTTAAAAAGCTGAACTTGTCTTTGACTTGTGAAGATCTGGGCTTTGCTAAATATCCTCCATTTCAGCAGGTGGCTGGGTGACCACATGTATTGTACCATAGACTCTCACCTTGAGGGATTACATCTTGCTGGTGATAGCAATGTCCAGCCTCACTGATTGACCAAAAGTAGAGGCTGAGTGGTCCAGTCCCAATGAAATGGCCTTTTGTGTCATTCAGTCATGGAACAAGTGTACTTGGGGACAAGGTGTCCTTTCTTGGAGCTTCCCTTCAGGTGTTGCAGGGCCCCTCAGTCTTGTTTTGAGGGGCTTCATTGGGTTGACATACAACAGAGCTCCATTGGGTTGTCTTACAGCAGGCCTTACAGCTTTGTGAGTAAATATCAATTTGATGTTTGACGGACGTTTATTTTGCAGGTGCAGGATGGCACCTTTGCAGGATGTGGTCAGTTGACCACTGCTGAGCATAGTGTAGCTCTCACTCCTGACTGTGCTAACTTTTTCAAGTGACACCTGGTCTCTAGTGAAACACACATGCACAGACGCTGTTTGTAACATGCACACACACACACACACACACACATACAGACACACACACACAGACACACACACACACACACACACACACACAGACACACACACACACACAGACACACACACACACACACAGACACACAGACACACACACACACAGACACACACACACACACACAGACACACAGACACACAGACACACAGACACACACACACAGACACACAGACACACAGACACACAGACACACAGACACACAGACACACAGACACACACACACACAGACACACACACACAGACACACACACACACACACACACACACACACACACACACACACACACACACAGACACACACACAGACACACACACAGACACACACACAGACACACACACAGACACACACACTCTGTTCTCTCTAGTTTGAGCATGAGGGAAACCATGACCGGAAGTACTGGGATTCACTAAACTCCCTTTTTCAAGTTTCTTGGAGCTCCCATTCCTCCCATTTCTGCAGTGTGAACCCTCCATCATTTAGCACTAATGTTAAACTTGGTGTTGCCTGCCTTTTTGTTTCTCCTTTTTTCCCCTAAGTTTTCTTCTTTTCATTCAGGTCTCTCCAAGATCCCTTCTTCCAGAGCATCCTCTCCTTGTGCTCTTATTTTATTTTTTTTTTTTTTATGGTTTCCTGTATAGGTTTTTTTTATATACCTTCTTTTAGTCCTCTCTTTACTTGCTGCACTTAGTTCTTCTTGACTCTACCTCAGATTTCTTTTACCCTGGTTTCCTTGTTCCACATCCATTGGTGCTCTATCATGTTTTGCAATCCATTCTCCACCTTTTCTTCCCACTTTCATCCCTCCTCTTGCTGTCCTTGTTTTTTCCCCTTCTGTAGAAATGTTTGCATGTTTCTTGTACATTTTAGATGCATAATCTTCCTTTCCTTTCATAGGATTACATCTGTGAGAATAGTTAGCCCTTGAATTAATTCATCACCCTATTTAGGTTTATTGTTCTCGTCTGTATACAGGTTTTATGTTTGTATTTCAGTAGGTCTTTGGTTATAGCCACTTTTATGTCCTTCTATATCACCGTAGCAGTATTCATTAAAAAAGAGATGTCCCACCCTAGGCAGCCTGTCACTTGGCCAGTTTAGATAAGCTTAAAAGAGATATTGTTTATGCCATTCATCACATTTATGCTTCCTGCACAGAACGTAGGGCATAAAAAGGATGTATGGACCCAACTACCTAGAACTTCTTTTGCCACCAATTCAAATACTGTTGTTGGCATTTGGTTTGATCATTTTGTTGCTGTACTGACTATTTAGCAAAACCAGGTAAGTGCCCCTTTGGGGTTCTTATTATTATTTATTTTTTCAATTTACTGTCTTAGTCTTTTATTTTTTTATCACTGCCTAGAGTTCATGTCATCCAAGAGGGGAAAAGGTCAGTGTGGGAGGTAGATTCCCCATAAGGATGATCACGAACAGCATCTTTTTTGCTTGGGTGCTTCCCACAACCATACCTCTTTTAGTATCTGTAAGGCATTTATGCCCAAGATACTCGGAAGCAGTTTCTCTTCCATGGCCATTTATCTTTAAAACCAGTGGCTTAGACTTTGCTCAGGGTACCAGAGTGGAATCCATTAACCCCGAGGAGCTCACACTAGGTAAGAAGGAGGAGGAAGTCTTGGCCGGATTCTTTAGCTGTCCAGCCTCCACTGGACATCCCTCTAGAAGAAGGTAATAGCTGTGTTGCTCGTTCTGTTTGCATTGGATTCCTCTACCATGACCCTGCTGGTGTCCAGCATGGATCCGTCTTTTCGCGCATCCTCTGAGGCTTTGCAGGTGTCTGATTCAGATGTCGAGGGGAAACTGAGATTGATTATCTCAGAGGGTCCTAGAGGGATTCCACAGATATTGGTCGGGGAGGAAGTTCTGGGTTGTTTTCTCAAATCTTGTCAAGGGTCAGAGCCTCCAGTACCTGATGTCTCATTTAAGAGAAGATATAAACTGAAGCATGTTTCAGTCTGTCCTATGCATTCTCGAGGGGAATGGCAGGAGTTTACTTAGGGCTTGTTTTCTGCCCTAATGACACTAAAGCCTTCTCAAGAGGTTGGACTACCCTCGCCTCCTTGGACCTGTACCCCTTCTGACTGGTTTAGGGAACCAGATTCCTTGGATGAGGATTCCCTGTCTGATTATGGGGTCTTTGTCCTATTCTTCACAGATGCCTTCATCTTTGGCTTATGGTTCTGATGAAGAGGAGTCTGATAACCCAGAGTCTCCTTTCAAGAAATTGTCCTTTGGAGGCACAGTTGCTAGGCTGATGGAATTCTTTAAGTGGAATTATTCTCAAGTGTCGGATATTAATGGAAAATATGAGTTGCTTCAGGTGGATATTCCTAAACTGTCAGCAGTTCCTCATATGCTGGTTGCCTTGTTAGATACTTTCATTGCTGCTTACAAGGATCCTGATTTTCAGCCTCCTGCTCCTATGAAACTTGGTAGATTCAATAAGGTTCCTGATGATTGTTAGTTTTTATTTAAATGCCCTTCTGCTGATTCTGCTGTGCTGGGAGTCTCTTCTGACAAACCTTTTAAACTTTTGCCCTCTTCCAGACTTTTGCCTTCTGGTAAGGGTAGTAGGGCAATGGAGAGGATTGCCATGAAAGTTTACACTGCTTCTTCTTTGGCCTTTAGGGCTGTTAATTAACAGACCCACATAACCAGGTATGCTTTGGCCTTGATTGCACCGGCTTGTCTGTTTCTCTCTGCCTTCCCTGATTCTGATTTCAAATCCTCTGCCTTTATCTTTTTTAGGTTCTGCTTCTCAAGTGACTTGCCACTCAATTAAGTGTAGCTGTGATCCTGCTGCTGCCTTTAAGGCTGTGGCTTTTGGATCTGTCATGAGGCGTTCTGCTTGGATCCATCTCCAGTCTCTTCCTGAGGACATCGAGGACAAGTTATTGGATACTCCTTTGATTAATACTCATCTTTTTGGGACTGCTGCTGCTGACTTAAGTCTCTTCAAGAGAAAGGCAAAACCTTGCAAGACCTTAAACATATTTTTGTCTTTCCTTAAGTTCTAGAGGAACTATCCTACTAGATCTGCTTTTGTTCACAGACAACCCCACTAGGCCTCTTAAGAGCAGGAAGGGTGGGAGGCTGGCCTCCTCTGTTAATGCTTCTCAGATGTCTGTGGCCCAGAAGCCTCCTTTATCTGATAAGCCTGCTTCTGTTTGACAGTTCGTCCCCTCCACCTTTAGACCAGGTTCCTATGTCCCTTTGTCTTCCAAATTGGCATCTCCTCACATCAGACTCTTGAGTTCTTTCCATAATCCATTAGGGTTACTTTGTGGTATGGAAATCTCTCCCTCATTCTGGGATTCCTCAACTTCTTCTAGAGCAGCTTCCTCTTTCCCTGGAGGTTCTAGGGTCCCTGTTAATCAAGGGACCATTCAACCTGTCTCCCTTCCCAAGTGGGGCAGGGTTTTTATTCCAAGATGTGCTTGGTTCCTCTCTCATAAGGTGGGCACTTGAAACCTATTTTGGATCTTTCCCAGCTCAAGCACCTTTCTCGAGATCCCTTCTTTTCAGATGCTAACTCTTCAAACTTGGTTTCCTCTTTTAGTATCCCTGGCCTTTCTGGTGCCCTTGGATCTGAAAGATGTTTACCTTCATATTCCTATTCACTCTCTGTTTAGGAGGTTTCTACATTTCTGTGCGTCTTCCTCTCATGTTCAGTTCTACTGCCTCAAGGGTATTCACAAAATGCCTAGCTTCTGCAGGCTTCAAGGCATTAAGATTTTTCCTTATCTAGATGACCTCTTCCTTCAGGTGCCTTCTCCAAGTCAATTTTTGCAGGATCTGCAGCTCACCATCAATTTCCAAAAGTCCATCCTGACTCCCTGTCAGGATCAGTGTGTCGGGGTTGCAGGATTCAGACGGTGCCAATGTTGGCCTGTTTTCTTCTTCCAAAGGTATTGTCATTGACGGCCTCCTTTTCAGTCTTTTCTTCTCTTGACTGCCATGCCAGCCAGGGAGTTTCTTCAGGCCCTGGGATTCATGGCCTCTTCTATTCCAGTGCTTCCTCTTGCCAGACTGCATACACGGAAGCTTCAGTGTTACCTCATGTTGGTTTGGCTGCAGCATCATGACCCTCTGGATTTCAGTGTACCTCTCCTTCCCTGTCTCTCAAGAAGGAATTAAAGTAGTGGATTTGACAGTTTGCTCTCAACACAGGCCAGCCCTTTCAGCCTCTAGTTCCTTCTCAAGACCTGTTCACCGATCTCTTTGACATGAAGAGGGGTCATCTCTTGGTCACCTGAAAGGTCAGGTTCTTTGGCTTCCCCATCAGAAGTCAGACCATGTCAACATCAAAGAGATGAGATCTCTGATTCTGGCCCTTCAGACTTTTCACCCCATGTTCTTTCCGGGCCCCTTGAAGGTGTACATAGGCAACACTACTGTAATGTGGTGTGTCAACAAGCAGAGGAGCACGAAATCTTACCTTTTCTGCAAGATGGCGCTTCAGGCTTGGGGTGTGGCTCTCGGTTATCCGTTAACTCTTCGGGCAGTATACGTTTTGTCAGAGCAGAATCTTTTGGCAGACTCTCTGAGCAAGTCCAAAATACAGGCTCATGAATGGATGCTTCACAGAGGTGTGTTTCTGAACATTGTCCATCACTGAAGTGTTGCTCCTCTCTTCCTTCCCAGAGTGCCATGCCATCTGGCCTAGAAGATGGAAGCCCTTTCCTTACAAGGGGAGGTTAGTGTATGCTTTCACTTCTCTTCCTCTACTTCCAAGAGTCCTGCAGAAGATTCAGCTGGACTCCCCAAAAATCTTACTAGTGACCCCCTTTTGGCCGAGACAGCACTGGTTCCCCCTCTTAATGCATCTGGTCGTGGCAGTCATCGCAAGTTACCTCACCGGTTGGATCACTTCACGCAGGAGAAGGGGTCTGTCATCCATCCCTATTTGTCCACTCTGCAACTGACATTGTGAGTGATAGGGTTTTGATACCTTTCAGGCACCTCTTTTCTGAAGACATGCTCAGGGTTTTACAGGAGGCAAGGAAATCCTTAGTCAGAAAATCTTATATATCCAAATGGACCAGATTTTCAGTCTGGTACCATGCTGGTAACCAGGATCCTTTTTCAGTGGGGTTCCCTCAGGTCCTCTGTCATTTTTGTGAGTTGGCTCCATCTAGAATGGCCTATTCTTGTGTGAAGGCCCATTTGTCAGCCAGTTCCACTTGTCTGCCCTTGACTGCTCCTTTGACTTCTCATTTTGAGGTCAAACAATGTTTTTAAAGGCGTCCTGCATATTAGGCCTCCAAGAAAACCTGTTCTTCTTCCTTGGAAGCTTAATTTTGTTTTGGAAACATTGACTAAGACTCCTTTTCAGCCTGCAGATTCTGCCTCTTTGCAACATTGTACCTGGAAGACTTGTTTTTTTTTTTTTTGCTGGCTGTTACTTTTGCTTGAAGGGTTTCTGAACTCCAGACCATTATGGCCATTCCTCCATTTTTGTTTTTTCACAGAGACAGTGTGCCCCTTCATGCTAATCCTTCTTTTATGCCCAGGGTAATAAATCAGTTGTCCTTAAATCAGTCTGTGCAACTCCCTTCCTTTTTCCCTTCTCCTCAGTCTGCTAGTGAGAGGATCCTGCATACCAAGGATTTGCACAGGTTCTATTTGGATAAAACTAGGATTGTTCGCAAGTCTGATCAGCTTTTTTTCCCTTTCATCCCATGTCTTTGGGTTTTGCTGTTTCTAGGCAAACCATCTCCTCCTAGATATCTAAGGCCATTTCCTTTTGTTATTCTTTTCATGGCAAATCTCTTTCTACTTCTGTTAGACCTCATTCCACTAGGGCTATTACCTCTTCTCGTGCCTTCTTCAGTTCCAGACTTGAAGCTGCTGGTTGGTCTTCAGTGAGTACCTTTTATTTAACATTATAAGCAGGGCCAGAGCAGGTTTTGCTGAAACCATTCCGTCAGTTTGTTGAGGGCTTTTTCATCCTTCTACCTCCCACTCTCTTTCTTGTGCGTTTTTTACTCTTCTTTCTTTAATGAATACAGCAGCAGTGATATAGAAGGACGTTGTACAGTTGTGTAAAACCTTACCATGACAATAGAGTTCCTTCTCTTTACTGTTACAGTATTCGCTCCCTCCAGCCCCCTCTTGTTTATTCTGCATTTTTTCCTCCTGGATGTTTATGGACTCTCTTTTTTTTCCCATGATGACTGTCCTCTTCTGGGCAATTCAATTCTGGGTAGTTGCATCCGTACATACCTTTTGCATACATACATATGTATATTTCAAGCACGGGCATAAACACCCTTCTAGCTTGCCAATATACCAAAACACTTGTGCCCATAATAAGTGCCCAGGCTGTTCTTAAAAATATCTAAACTAGTGCTTGCTTTAATGTAATTAGGTAGTCTGTTCCATGCATTAGGTACTCCATCAGAGAACCATTTAGTACACTTCTCATTCCTAATAGAATCTTCTGCATGGGTTGTCTGATGATTCTCTAGAACTTTTTGATAATCCCAAACATTCCCAGAGGTAGTTGTCCCTAAATGGCTTATATACCTGAATAAGATCACCTGTTGGATATCTGTAAGAGACACTGTACAAATTCAGATATTTTAGTCTTTCATAATAACTTACATTTTCACATCCATGGACGCCCTTGGTATATTTCCGCTTTACTCTTTCCAGTTTACTCATGCTGGTCTTCTTATAGGATTTCCATATTGTTATTCCATACTCAAGTTTGGGTCTAATGTAACTAACAAACAATGACTTCATTATTTTTATTTTATATTTATTTTTAATTTCCTAGACTTTATAAATCGTTTTCTGCAACCTATAGTTCTATGATTATCATTAAGCAATTGATTGATATGATTAGAAAAACTACAGAACCAAACCACAAAACAGACGGCTCGAGCTTTGCAGAAAGATGACACGTAAGTAGATGTAATTTAGTGCTTTCTTCCACTTTATTTAAAAACATGGACTTCATCAGAAAGTTTTTCTGATGAAGTCCATGTTTTTAAATAAAGTGGAAGAAAGCGCTAAATTACATCTACTGTTTTGTGGTTTGGTTCTGTTGTTTTCTGGCTAGTCTAGATATTTTTTCTACATATGGTTAGAAAAACTCTCATAGCTGAATCTACCCATATACCCAGATCTTTAAATGAATCTACAGTTTCAATCACTGTGTGCTGTATTAAATATTCACCTTTGTTTGTCTCCCAAATCTCATATGCTTAGTTTTTGATGTATTTATCAGCTTTTTAGTCTCCTGTGCCCAAATGGTCAATTTAGTCAAGTTATTTTGCATACATGCCTTATCTGTAACTGTTGTAATCAGTTTACCCAATTTCAGGTAGTCTGCGTATAGACTGTAGAACACCTCGTATGAAAAAGTTAGGTCTGAAAGATGCAAGCTGAACAAGTAAGGGCCTAGGATATCTCCTACTTTCTCTGTGGGGAGCATAAATGTAACGTACGGTGCAAACAAGATCTCTTTTAAGCTTATCTCTACTGGCTGAGCAATGGGCTGCCCGGGGCAGGACATTCCTTCTTTAAGGAATACTGCAACAGTGAAGAAAAGGGCATGTATTGTTAGGGTAAGATTTTCCACAACTGTACTTTCCCCTTCTTTGTTCTGTTCACTGTCTGCTGTACTTTATGCTGTGATCTTGGCTTATGCTTGACGCCAATATGCTTCTGCTAGATTAAGCAGAGAAGTCATCTTAGATTTATTCTCCTTGTGTTTCAAAACTTTCACTATGTTTGGGTCTTGTGAGGTCAGCAGATGTGTGGAGTCCCACGATTGCAGATCTATACTTATAATCAATTTCAAGGAGGCCCATCCCTCCTTCGGAAGGGGAATATATAATCTTGGTATGCACTGATTTTATGGGTCTACATCACCCTATCGAAGGCCGACTATTGAAGCTGATATTGTCGGCACCAAAATGTCAAAAGCGAAAGTCATTGCTCGTGTAAATGGAAATCTCGGTAAGGGGAGATTTCCGTTTACTGCAGTGTAGTGCGATCTCGGAGTTGGTATATTTAAGTAGTGTGGGGGGTGCAGGGGGGATTGCCCCCTGCATAGAGCAATTTGTCTTGTGTTTGGGTGTTTTTTTTTTTGTTTTTTTTTTTGTGTGTGTTCAATGTTCGGGATTTTCGACATTTTCGTGTAGATTATTATGCTGTCGACAATTTGAGTTTTTGATAGCGTAATATAAACGTGATTTTTATAAATCCTTTGGTGAGCATAAAGCATCCTTCTTGTTTTCCTATCTAATCTATCCAACACATTTTGAGGCCAGTCAGTCACTCCAAAACTGTGTTAGGACAGGAAGAGCAAATTGATTTATAGCTTGGATTTTATTCCTAGATGTCAGTGCTGTTTTCAGGATCAATTTAAGTCTTCTGAAGTATTCTTTACTAAGTTTTATTCACATTTGTTCGTGTTTTATTGTTGATCCTTCATCATTTCCCAAATGTTTATACAGTCCTTCTTGCTCACGTTCTTTTATATCACATTCTTGTCCCAAACTGATGTTTTCCTGGTGTAGTTTTCCTGCTTTAAAGGTTGATTTTGCACATTTATCAAGACCAAATCACATTCTTATAGCCTCTGAAAAAGTTTTGACAACTTGCAGTTTTGCTTTCAGTTCCTCATCTGATGAGCTATGCAGTTTTAAATAATCGACAAAAAGAGAAGACAAGTCTTTACACTTTGTTGTTTTCTAGGTCCCAGGTTATAGCCATGACCAAAGCTGTTAAGTAAACATCTTAATGGGTTAAGGGCAAGGCAGAACAGCAGCTTTGACAAAGTCACCCTGGAATATCCCCCTTTGAATTTTTATCCCTGGGATAATAATTTGTCCTTCAAATTGCAAAGTGGTCTGCCACTGTTTCATGGTCACTGTAATGTAGTCAATTAGTGTAGGTGTATCTTATACATTTTAAGCACTCTTATCCGTGAATGTGATCAAATTCTTTATTGTAGTCAATCCATGCCATACTTAGATTCTTCCCCTTTTTACAGTTCTCCACTACAACTTTATTTAATAACAAATTATCTTTTTTTCCATATGACTTTCTTTTATTGCCCTTTTGTTCTACTGCCATAATTGTGTTTTCTTCTGAATGACTATAAACTCTGTCTGCATCAATTCCAGTGTATAGTTTATACATCATTGAAGGCAAGTTATAGGTCTGTAATTTTTAGGGTAGCTTGTGGGTTCACTCTTAAGTAGGAGCATTGTTTTTCCTATTGTTAACCAGGTTGGTGTCTGTCCGGGGTGCACATATAAATAGTTCTTACTCATGGCTAAATTTTTATGCAAAGATGTTAATGCTTTCAGCCAAAAGTTGGTACTGCATCTGGGCCTGGGGGTTTCCAATTAGAGGCTTTTCTCAACTTTGTTTCAATCTCTCTGGCTGTTCCTTCATCCCATTTCATAGGTTCATAGGTGTGTACTAGGCTAATGGCCTTGGAGCCTTTACAAGCCTAGCCCATAAGGTTACCCTGGCATCGTGCCACCAGACCTTAGTGCCCAGTGCTTATGTCTAGTAGAGCCACTAGAGTGAACCCCGGGGAGAATTTTCTATTTCCCATCCACTCATCAAGATTTCTGTTGACGAGGGCCAGTGAGGTGCTCTGTTTGACATGCATGGGAAGTCTGTTCCATAGCATGGGTAGTCACTGTGTTATGAACCTGTCCCTCCAGCACGTTCTGTTGATTGTGGTAAAGGGGCTGAGGTCTTTGGAGTGCGTGCTGCAGAGGGATTGGGATTTCTTTAGATGTAGCATTTTTAACAGAGCTGAATCAGATATGGCTTTGTAAGTCAAGCAGAGATTGCCTCTAAGTAGGCGATATGAGACGGAGAATAGTTGGGTTTTTTTGAGTCTGTCCATATAGGACAAGTGTTTAAGGCTTAGGATCCTCTTTGTGAGTTACTTTTGCGGCTTCTCCAGTTGTTGCAGGTGTCTATTGAGGTACATGCCAAATGGGGCATTGTACTTGATGATTGGTCTAATGAGGGAAGAGTAGACGGGAGACTGACCTCTTTCTTCCTGGATGCAAAACCCTTGGTAATGAAATGTGCCACATAGAAGGACTTTCTGACCACTGACAATGTGGTGGTCAAAAGAGAGGTTGCTGTCAACCTGTGTTCCCAGATCTCTTATATTCTGTGTTCATTGGTCTACCATCAATGTGGTAATTTATGGGAACTGGGTTTTTCCCAAAGGAGATGATTATACATTTTTTGACACTGAGCTTAAGGCCATGGTTCTGACACCTCTCGTTGGTCTCAGTGAGGCCTTTCTGTAGGATATCAACATCACTTGGGGAGTTAATAATGGCTCCCAACTTGCAATTGTCTGCGAACTTTGTTAGCCAGAGTCCCTTCGTATTGGCCTGGACTTCTGAGAAGTAGATAACCAAACAGGAGAGGACCCAGGACTGATCCCTGTGGGACTCCACTCGTGACTGGTCAGCAGTCTGTCTTAGAACTCACAGTGTGAAAGTAGCTGACTCTATCTGTGAGCTAGTTTGCAACTCACCTAGTGATATAGAGGTTGATGCCTAGCTTAAGGAGTTTTTCTATCATTCCTGAATGGGGAGAATAGTATCAAAGGCCTTGGCCAGATCAAGTTAGGCTGTATGAACTACCTTGCCTTCATCCACAGCTCTGGTGACTGACTCAAATAAGTCGACCAAGTTGAGCAGGCATGATCTACCCTTCACAAAACCAAACTGTGTGGGATCCAGAGTTTGGAGATTTCCTATGTCTTTGTTTATTAGGTCCATGATGATGCATTCCATATCTTTGCATATCAGACTTGAGGCTAATGGGGCAATAGTTCCCAGGGTCTGTAGTCGCTCCTCCTTTGTGGAGAGGGATGACTATAGCAGTGCGACATTCGGTAGGGACAAAGCCTGAGGTGAGGCTGTGACTGAACAGGACACACAGGTGAGGTGCCAGTTCACTCTGTAGTTCATGTAGAACAAAGCCAGGGATATTGTCAGGTCCCATAGAAACTGTATTCTTGGCCTTGGACAGTGCTGTTCTAACCTGTGCAGCAGTAATACTGGGTGCCTGGCAATCTGCTGGTATTGTGATTGGTCCTTTGGGTGGGAGAGGGGTAAAGTTGGCACTGAATCTGTCGACCAGTATATTGGCAATATCTGTTGGCTTGGTATAGGGGCAAATCTGGGTATTGCCGTGGAGATTCTTTACATAACTATAGAAGGCCTTGTGGTTGTCTTTACTATCTGCTGCAATTCTGTTTTTGTAGCTAGCTTTAGAGGATTTGATGAGGGATCTCAACTTTTTGAGGCTGATAAGGGAGTTTTTCCAGTTTTGGGACTTTACCTTATTCCGCATTAGTTTCTTCCTTCTGTTGTAGAGTTTGTTTATGGCAGGGGATCACCAGATTGGCTTCCTTTTTTTGGAGGAGAACGCCTTGGTTTTATTGGGTATGGCGAGATCCATGCACTTGTGTACGTGTTCATACAGTGTATTGGTGTATGATTCGGCGGTCATGCAACTATTCTCCATTTGCATGGGTGCCATAAAGTTAGCCACCTCTGCTTTTAGGAGCCCAAAGTTAGCTTTGGAGAAGTTTTTCATGGTGGTTACCTTTGTGCAGGGGGCGGGGGGAGTGGGAGGGATGTGTATTTCCAAGGTGATTAGTTTGTGGTCGGGGCTAACTAGGGAGGAGTTGACTATTGGTGTAGAGCAATGGTCGCCCATGTTAGTAATGACCAGGTCAAAGATATTGCTACCTCTAGTGGTGGTAAGAACAAGCTGGTCCAGGGCATTGGAATTGATGAATTCCAGGAAACATTGGGCAAGTGTATTTATACACGAGTAGTTTTTCCCAGTTAATGGAGGGGTAGTTGAAGTTGCCCAGTATGAGAGTTTTAGGTTGTACCCTAATATTATCCAGGGTGCTTAGAAATAAGTCTTGGGACATGATTGGGGACCTATAAAAGACTACGACCTGAATCGCTGTCTTAACCAATGTTAGCTGCACCTGAAGTATCTCTGAAGCGTTATGTTGGGCTACCAGTCTGGAGGTGTGCACATCCTTTATGAATATGGAAACACCACTGCCTTTGGAGCTTTGGTCCAAGACCTGTACCGTTAAACCTCCTTATTCTTTTTTTAACTTCTGTCCATTTAGCATCTTTATATTCCACAGGATCTTCATAGATGCTTCTCCAAAATGTATCTATTTCTTCCTCTTTTTTTGGTGGTCTTTCAATTCCTTTTACCTTATTTCCCAAAAACATTTTGGGTCATCAATAAATTACCTGTTTTGCACTTTTCCTTTATTAGTTTGTTTGCGATAGTGCATGATAGATCCTTGTCTGTTCTAATACTACGCATTGCTTTTATCAAGTCTATCTTTCTGAGCATTTTTGTTGATCTGTTCCCTCGTCTATACTCTTCTGATAGTGACACTTCTTGTCTTAGTTGCTTTATAGCTTTCTCTATTCGATGCTTCCATGATGGTATTCGATTTCTCCCCTTCCTTTCCCTCACTACCCTGTGTTCTTATGGTAGAAGTTTATCCGTTATTAATTTAGCTGCACAGTAATATATCCTGTTTGCTTCTGTTCTATCACATGGATCTCTATAATAGTCCTAATTACTGTGCTCATTTGGTTTATCAGACTTCTGACTTTTTGGGTTTTATTAACCTTCTGCCGTCTATTTCTTTCATTGATCTTAATATATCTGTCTTTGTCTGTTAAATCAAGCAACTCTTCTCTTGGCTCATTTTCCTCCAAACTGAGGGCACATCCTTTGTTTTCCAATTCCTGCAGGCATTCTATAGCATCTTTCTGTGGCTCATTCTCTTTAATTTCATCCTTTGCCATCCATTGCTCCATCATACGGGAACTCACTGGCCTATCACTCCTCAACATTGACTGCATCAGAGTTTCCACAGTTTCCTGTTCCTTCCCTTGCTGTCTAGCTTCAAGTGAAACTCTGTACTGGTTTCCCGTGGAAGGCTCCAAATTGTCTTCATATGACAACTGACCAATTGCTTCCTGTTCCACTGGTTTCCCCTTAATTTGGATATCTGTTACTCTACTCTTTCCTGTTTTGGTGCTTTCTGAATTGGATTTTCTACATTAAATCCTTCACTTTGCAGGTGCTCCATAACCTCAGTTTCTATTTCTTTAGCTTCTCCATTACTAGTCTCCTTTTCTGCTTTTCCTCTTTGCCTTCTTATTTTTTGTCTTGTAAAGTTTTCCATATCCAGATTTCTTTCCCTGTATTTCTCTTCAGATATCTTTGGTGCTGCTCTTTTTGTATTAGTTTAGTTGTGCTTTCTCCTTTGCGTAAATATTACATCATATTAAATCTTTTTCTTTCCCATGTCCATATTTTTTCTTCAGATGTTTCCTAGTCTTCCTGTTTCTGTCTACTTTGGGGACTCTGTCCATCCGGCTGTGATGTAACACGTGTTACACCTTCTACACCAAATCCTTCACTTCACAGGCGCTCCATAACTTCACCTTCTAATTTGCTAATCTTCTTTTCTACCATCTTTGTGATATTTTTTATTGTGAAATTTTCCATATCTGGATACCTTTGCCAGTATTTCTCTTTGAATATCTTTGGGGCTGACTTCTTTACATTGATTAATTTGGCTTTCTCCTTTGCATAAATATTGCACCATATCAAATCTCTCTTTCCCATGTCCATATTTCTTGGTTTTGTGGTTTATATTTTTGCACTTCCTCAGCTGCTTCTTTTTCAAAACAGATCAAGGTTTCTTGATCTGTATACTCTTTTTCACAAATCTATTGTATAAATTAACACAAATTTTCATTTGAAGCTTCTGACAGTTTTTCTTGCGGAAGTATTTCTTTCCTCTAATTTCTCTCTTAATCGTTTTGTATATCTTTTGTCTGGAAATTCTGGTCTTTTTACATAATAGTAACAATACATAATTTCTTTCTTATCCTTAATAGTCCACTTTATCGTCTTTATGGCTCATCTTTGGCATATTAGTTTTTGTGATTTTTGTGGACTGCTACTTCTTTCTACAACAGGGAGGCCATCCTCCCCTAGGTCTGGCCTGGCCCCATTGTAGTAATGTTTTCGTATTTTGAGGATTTTACACGGTCATCTTTTTCCAGTCATGGCACCAGTGCACCTACCAGAATTGGGCACTTTTTTATCCTGGGTCTTGTGCACCCAGCTATCTTTTTTAGTTTTTGACCTACTTCTGTCCATGATATATGCTATATAAATACAGTCTATATATCAGTGATGCCTTGGTGAGATTTTGTGAAGACAAGGTCCACCTTATGAAGGTATTCACAAAGACTTGAGGATGAATTCAATTTCAGCACTGCTACTCTCCTTTGCGTACTGACTTTTCATCTCTCCATTCGGACCCCTCCTTTATGATGTGTTTTATTCAGTGCAAGGATATTTGAAGTTTTCTTTCGAGTACATTTCCTGGATGACGATTTCTAAAAATGTGCAAGTGAGCATAAGTTATTACCTAGAATGCATACGAAGAAGAATGTTGGAGGTAATAATTACTTTACAGTAGTATACGTCCATCATAGTAATCCGCGGTGGTACAACGGTAGCGTTGTTGCCTCACAGCAAGCGGGTCTCCTGTTCGATTCTCGGCTGGAGTGCCTTCTGTGTGGAGTCTGCATGTCCTCCCCTCAGTCGAGTGGCCTCCGAAAGACATGTGTGAATGGACGTGCCTTCGCTGAAGGTTGGGTGTCGGGCTGGCTACTCAGCACCATAAAAACCAACTGCCAATCAATAGCGGACCGGAGTTCCGCTGTGGCGACCCATAACCGGGAAAGGCCAAACAACAACTGTGAGAGTTCAGGTGATAATATCCAGTGTAAAAGATTCCTCACAAAAATAATACATGGTGTCGTCAACATGCCCTATGCAAACCTCCTCAAAGCCTTATCCTTATACTCAGTCACCTACAGACTGCTGAGAGGCGATCTCCGGCTGGGCCTACAAAGCATCTTCTTATCCAGCATTAATGGACTTGTTGCACATTTGCAAAGCAAATACCATCAGATGCACATGATCTGTGAACCTAAACTTCGCCTACAATATAAGTAAGACATGTTGGAGAGAGAGAGCTGTGAGTCTCACAGACTGCCCCTCCTATGAAATAGGCTTCCCATTCATGTGAAGCAAAATTCTTCCCTGCACTTATTCAAGTGCAACCTGAAGAGTGGACGGGGAATCATAAATTTACTTTTCGCCCGGTACCTTTGTTCCAGTTAGAAAGAGATTTGTAAATGCTCGACCACTCATGCTGAAGTTATGTATATCGTACACAAAGCCTATGGGATTCAAAGAGGTCCCATACATTTGGGTGCCAGGCTCAAAAAGGCCCATTATGGTCATTAGCCTAGTAATCTGTAGGGTCCTGTTGTCCAGTACTTACAAGAAGGTTAAAGGTGTTGGATGAACACTTTGTAACGAGGGGGAATTTATTGCAAGAACAAGTTAAAGAAAGACAGGGTCCACAAATGTTGGTGAAATCAGCTGTTGATGAAATATATTTATAGGCCAGGATTGGACAGTAGTTAGTAACATATGTAGAAGTAGGTACATTTATTACCAATATGAAAAGTGCATTTGTACTTCCATTTATAATTGGTAGTTCTTCTGTAAAACAAACTATTAATAATAATAATAATAATAATAATAATAATAATAATAATAATAATGGATGAATTTTAACAAACAGTGGCAGTATAATACAAAATCTGGAGATGCAACTGCATTTTATTAACAAGCGTCAACATTTTAAGTAATTTAACAACTGTTCTATAGCATTACCTTCTAATAAAAGAATGGAAACCTTTCTATGTGGATTTTGTCCACCGTGCAGCTATTTTAAGAACAACAGTGATGGTTATATAATGGAAACTGTCCTTACCAGGACATTTTAATTGCATATCAAAATGTGGGATTTATGCTACATACTCTTCATATTATACTGCGCTTTATATAGGACGTACTTTCAGGAAATCAGATTAAAGGTTTGTTCAGTTTTATGCAGTGAGGACAGAAAAGTAAGACTTGACTGCATTGTTTGTTTTGTAATGTGTTCTCATTTAAAAAAAAATCTGTAAATGATGGTGATGCAGAAAACTTGCTTGATCTAAATTGATATATGTGGCAAATATGCTTAAATGCATATATATTCCCAGGTTTGAATGTTTCAGTGAACTTGTGTGAATTAGAGCAAAAAACAATTGGTGTATTAGCACTGGCCATTTAGATATGGATTTTTATGTTATGCGCATAGTTTTTAATAGTTCAAAGTCTAAATGCTTTAATCTCCATCACTGTTATTTTTACCTGGATTGGATAAAAATATTGATTTTGAGTCCCTGCAAAGTTTCTTGTTGACGAGGGCAGGTACTGCGGTGTTCCAGTGATTCGTTGCTTGACTTTATTTGTATTATTCCCAGACTGATTAGATCCTTCACCTTTGCTAGGACTTTATTCATGGGTCTGATGCAGCATTTTTAAAGACTGGTGCCTTTTGACCATGTTAGGACCTTGTGTAGGGGTCTGATGGGGGGGGGGGGCATGTTGGCTGATCATCTTGCTAGGATCTTGTTTAGAGGTCCGAGGCAGGGTCTTTTAACTTAATAGCCTTGCTCACTGCTGATGTCGAGGACTGCAGTTTGCATCTTCAAGGTGGGCTCAGGATTGAGAATTTCCTTGGTCTCAACTTTGGGCTGAGTTAAGTGTGATGTTGCTCTTATGTTTTTTGGGGCTAGTTCAGCACTGAACATAGCAGCATCAGGATGCCTTTGTCTTCACAGTCAAGCATCTTGTTCTTCTACTTGGATCATTTACTTGACACTTTCAAACCTTGGTTTTATGTTTTTTTCTATCAGCATATCTGATGTAACCTTTGCTTATTTACTATTATTAGATGAAGTTCTCATATTTGTGAGATTTTCTACCTTGCATGTATATTTCTACATAACAGTTACTTTGTGTTTTTTTCAGACTATTTCTTGAAATAGGTTTGTGTGTAGTTTTGTAAAAAAAAAATAATAAGGGTAAGCAGATTAGTTCTTCTAACACCTGGCCGTAATGAACATTACTGGTTATAATTCAAATTGGAAACAAGCTCCTTCCACTCCTGTTGTCTGAAGTTCTTCTGTGTATGCAGTTAGCTTTTGTGATGTCCATTCATACCCGAGGTCTTTCCAAGGTGGTCATTCCTGATTATCATTATATTTACCTTTTCTTACTAGAGTTTTATTTTTTTTGTGGATTCACCTATACAGATCCCCCACCATGGCCCGTGATTCCCACTCCACTTTTCTTAACATACTGGAAAGTATTAAGATACGACCAAATACCCTAATACTGGGTGACTTCAACTACCCTGCCTTTAACTGGAAAAACTACTCGTGTACCAAACATTTGCCCAATGATTTTTGGAATTCATAAATTCCAACGCCTTAGATCAACTTATCCATACCTCCACCAGGGGCACCAGTATCCTGAACCTGGTCATTACCAAAATGGGCGACCGATGTTCCACACCAGAGGTCAGCTCCTAGTTTGTCAGATCCGACCATAAGCTAATCACCCTAGACTTCCTCCTCCTGCCCCCACCCCCCATTAAGGTAACCACTGTTAAAAAAAAAAAAAAAAAAAAACCTTCTCCAAAGCCAACTTCATGCTTCTCAAGACAGAAAGTGGCAAACTTATGCAGACGGAAAGTAGAAGTACGACTGCTGAATCTCACACCAATGCACTGTATGAA
This sequence comes from Protopterus annectens, assembly GCF_019279795.1. NCBI lineage: Eukaryota > Metazoa > Chordata > Ceratodontiformes > Protopteridae > Protopterus > Protopterus annectens. The sequence goes on from NC_056730.1 coordinate 72,124,575, forward strand.
CACATACACGAGCGCATGAACCGTGCCATCCCAAATGAAACCAAGATGCTCTCCTGCAAAAAAAAAGGAATCCAATCTGGTGGTCCCCTGCCATAAACAAACTCTATAACAAAAGGAAGTAACTGTTGCAAAAAAGACTAAAATCCCAAGAATGGAAAAAAAAAACCCCCGTCAGCCTCAGTAAGAAGCTGAGATCCCTCAAAAGATCATCCAAAGCTAGTTACAAAAACAAAATCACCGCAGATTCTAAAGACAGCCACAAGGCATTCTATAGCTATGTCAAGAATCTCAATGGCAACACTCAGATCTGCTCTGAGTTGCATCACAATGGCACTAAATATACAGAACCAGCTGATACTGCCAATATCCTGGCAGATAGGTTCAGTGCAAACTTCACCCCCTCTCACCCCGTAAAGGGCCCATCTCAACACCAGAAGCATACCAAGTCCCAGTAATCACGGCCGCACAGGTAAAAAACGCACTCTCCAAAGCCAAGAATACAGCATCCATGGGACCACACACCATCCCGGGCTGTGTTCTGCACAAACTACGAAACGAACTGGCACCTCAAGTACCATGTTCAGTCATAGCTTCACTTCAGGCTTTGGGCCCACTGAATGGTGCACAGCTACGGTTATCCCACTCCACAAGGGGGGATCCACCACGGACTCTGGGAACTACCGCCCTATTAGCCTGACAAGCCTGATCTGCAAAGCCAAGAAACTTATAAACAAAGACATAGGCAACCATCAAACTTTGGACCCCGCCCAGTTTGGGTTTGTGAAAGGCAGATCATGTCTCCTAAACCTGATTGACATCTTTGAAGCAGTCACCACAGCCGTGGACGAGGGTAAAGTGGTTCACACAGCCTATCTAGACCTCAACAAAGCCTTCACCATCCCGCACTCTGGTATCATAGATAAACTCACTAAACTGGGCATAAATCCCTATGTCACATGATGGGTTGCCAACTGGCTCACTGACAGAACCCACATTGTGAAAGTAGCCAACTCCAAATCTGACTCCAGACCAGTTACAAGTGGAGTACCACAGGTTTCATTCCTGGGTCCAGTTACAAGTGGAGTACCACAGGTTTCATTCCTAGGTCCACTCCTGTTCAGCATCTACTTCTCTGAAGTTCAGGCCAACACAGAGAGTCTATGGCTAACAAAGTTCGCAGACGACTGCAAACTGGGAGCCATTATTGAATCCCCAAATGATGTGGACATTCTACAAAAGGGCCTCGCTGAGACAGATGCCTGGTGTCATAGTCATGGCCTCAAGCTCAACGCCAAAAAATGCATAGTCATCCCCTTTGGGGAAAAACATGTGCTCATGAACTACCACATAGGTGGTAGTCCACAACACCGAAAGTGTGATAACAGACCTAGGGACACAGGTGGACAGTAGTCTCTCCTTCGATAACCACATCACCACAGTAGTCAGGAAATCCTTCTACATGGCACACCTCATCACAAAAGGTCTCTCATCCAGAAAAAAGGAGGTCATCGTTCCTCTCTACTCATCCATCATTAGACCTATTAGAGTACAATGCCCCATTTGGTATGTACCTCACAAGACATTTACAACAACTGGATAGGCCACAGAAATACCTCACAAAGAGGATCACTGGCCTCAAACAGATGCCCTATGCAGACCATCTCAAAAAAACTCCAGCTGTACTCCATCGCATATCGCCTACTCCGAGGCAATCTCTGCCTAACATACAAAGCCATGTCAAACCCAGAGCTGTTGGTCATGTTACACTTACAGAAATCCCAATCCCTCCGAGCCACATGCTCCAGGGACCTAAACCTTGTCACCACAATAAACAAAACTTGTTAGAGGGATAGGATGATGTCCTTCATGGATGCATCTGCAGTCATAACAAGTGGGTTGTCCTGTCGGCAGGCAGCCCTGCAGTCGGCCGGATTCCAAAGTCCGGGTCCGGCTTCGGCTGATGTCGCACTCCATGACGCCATCTCTGTTGGTCAGGTATAAACATCAGCTGACGCCATTTTCCTCAGTCTTTCTTGCCGCGTGCCCAAGCAGAAGCTGTTCGCAAGTGCCGGTCGGTCGGATCCAGAGATTACTTCTAGTCAGAACCAAAGTCTTCAAACTAAAGCTAAGTACCCGTTGGGGACTCTTTCTTGCCTCAGCCGATGTCAGAAAAAGTTAACAATTGTTTAACCTGTGGGAAACAAATACCTCATAAGGATTTTCATTTGTACTGTATTCCTTGCCTAGGCCCTGATCACAACATGCCTTGCTGTCGGTTTTGTGCTAAATTTAACCAACGCATTATTAAGTGTCGGTATATTTTTGCTTCTAAATACTTTGGTTCAAGATTTAACTATCCTGAAATGTCATCTGTTAACAATCCGACTACCGGAATTCACAAAAAACGCAAGGAAAAAGACAGACCGTCGAGGTCCAAAACAGACGACAATGCTTCTCCTAAGCCAGTCGCCGGTTCGCCGGTACTCAGTGAGGCGCATTCGCAGCCCCTGGTGCCCGCTAGTTTTGAGTTGCAGGCCTCTACCAAGACCCATTCAGAGTCTGGTATGCCGTGAGATTCTGCAAGTATTGAACCCGCAGATGTCTTTCCCTTGGATTGGTCCGGAGCCGCTGAGCAGGCACCGGCTTCTGAGGGTGTTTTCAGGCTTCAACATTTGTATATTAAACAGATGCCATCATCAAAAACAAGGCCAAAACCTACTTCTATGTCTAAAAAACTGATGCATGAGCCACGTGCTCAGGCCCCTATGCCTAAAAAACAATGGCTGAGGATTTAATTACCTTGATCAGGGGTTCCCAACCCCCCCCCCCCCCCTCTAAGAGGCCTAGACAAGTCACAGATTACGAATCTTCAGATCAGGTTTCCATTTCTTCTGATTCCTCTTCTGATCAGGAATTTTCTGTCCCACCGTATGAGGACTGATGCAGAGGAATCCATCCCTTCTGCTTCTCTTCCTGAGGATTACTGTTTTGGAAAGACTTTGCATACTGTAAGGGAACATTTCCATTGGGAGAGTCCGGACTTCTCAGAATCCAAAAAGAAGCTTAGGGATTTTCTTCTTCCTCAGCATAGGCCTCTGGCTATACCTCCTGTGTTAGACATTGTGGATGATGTTTTCTCAGAATCTAGCATGGCTCCTGATTCCCTGTCTCCGGCTCCTAGTAAACCAGACAGATATTACAGGGTTCCTGACTCCCACAAATTTCTTTTTAAAAATCCTGCTGCTGACACTGAAACTATTTCTCAGGGTCCCAAGGATGTTAAGGCTTCTACAGCCATAAATCCTACACCTTCAGATAGACTCCAGGACGCTGGATAGATGGGGTAAGAAGGTTTATACGTCTGCAACCTTGGCAATCAGGGCTTTAAACAACCAGTTTCATATGCTTAAATATCAACAGCATGTTATGGGCTTACTGAAACAGACAATTATGTTGATTTCTGATTGTGTGGAAAATAAGGCGTTACAGGATTTATTGCATTCAGCAGAACAAGTTGGAAAGCATACTTTGCAATGTGGTTTTGAATCCTTGGAGGCCTCTTGCAGGGCCGCCGTAACTGGATCTGTGATAAGAAGGCATGCTTGGCTCAAGGAGCAAAATATGCCTGATCATTTTAAAGCTAAATTGTTGGATGCTCCTTTACAGCAGGACAGTCTGTTTGGTAATAAGGCAGAAGAGGTTTTAAAAAAGATGGAAGACAAAGCTAAATCTATGCAAACTGTAAAAGATTTCTTGCAAGTGCAGCCACCCAGGTTCAGTAGGCACTGGCCTCTACTAAGAATTGATCCTTTCCGGTGTCCAACAGAGCCACTCAGGGCAAACCCAGATGCTCCAAAGACTCCAGGTTTCAGTCACAAGGATCTTACAGGTCGAAGCAATGGTTCTCCACCTCCAAATCAGGAGGTGGCAAAACACAACCCTACAGTAAACAGTCTCAGTGACTTTCCTCTGCCATCTCCAAGCACTTATCTTTTGGCAGCCCCCTTTGGGGGGATAACTAGCACTTCATGCTCAAAATTGGCATCTAATTACCCGGGACAAGTGAGTCTTAAATATAGTATCCCAGGGGTACAGATTTAATTTCCACGTGTTACCAATTCCAAACGGATGGCCATATCTGCCACCAAATCAGTGGGCAGAGGCCCAGAAATAAGTCATGTCCGTCATGGATATGGGGGCTATTCAGCCAGTTCCAGAAAAGGAAAAAGGACAAGGGTTTTATTCAAGACTTTTCCTGTTTCCCAGAAAAGACAAATCATGGCGTCCAATTCTGAACTTATCCATCCTAAATACCTTTCTGGACATTCCAATATTCAAAATGCTGACTTTACAACAGCTACTGCCAATGCTAGGAAAGCATGCCTGGTTGGTAACTCTAGACTTAAGAGGCATACCTGCATATCCCAATCAGGGAATCTTGCAGAAGATACCTCCACTTCAAAGCAGGCTATTTGCATTACCAGTTCTCTGCACTGCCCTTTGGCTTATCTACTGCGCCCAGGGTCTTCACAAAGTGCCTGGCACCAGTAACTGCATTTTGCAGACAAAGAAACATTCAAATTTATCCATATCTGGACAATTGTCTCATTTAGGCAGTGGACAAGGACACTCTTCTTCAGCATCTGGCATTTGTAAAAAGGTTTCTAGCATGCCTAGGGTACACCATAAATGAAAATAAATCACAAGGTACCCTCTCAAATAATTACATTCCTGGGTGCAAGCTTGAATACAACTTCCCAGATGGCTTACCTCATGCCAGACAAATTCAATTGACAACATACTTCAAACAAGTGGCAACAAAAACCCAGCTATCTGCAAGACAAATTCTGCAGGCTTTGGGGTTTATGGCATCCTGCATTCTACTAATTCCACATGCAAGACTGCATATGAGGAAACTTCAGTGGTACCTAAAAAGCTTATGGAGTCAACATTGTCACAGCCTGGAAACAATGATTCCTCTCATCCCCTGCCTGCAACAGGAGTTTCTTTGGTGGGCAGAGTCATGTCACCAAAACAAGGGACTGTCATTCATTCTACCCCCTGCTACCCAAACCCTATCTACAGATGTATCCGACTATGCTTGAGGGGCCCATTTGGCAGGGAGATGCATTCATGGCAAATGGAGCCCAAAACAAATGCATCTGCATATCAACCAGAAAGAAATGCTAGCTGTGCAGAATGCTCTAACAGCCTTCAAGGACTTCCTTCATCCAGGACAACACCACAGTTATGTGGTACATAAACAAGCAGTTTGCAGACTAGCCATGGCCTTGTGGAACACAGCCTTGACTTATCAAATACATCTTCAAGCTCAGTTCCTGCCAGGAAAGCAAAATACTCTGGCAGTTGACTTAAGCAGAAATCTTATGGACCCACACGAATGGAAACTGGATCCTCAAATCTTCAGCATGTTATTTGCCTCTCCCCAAAACTATCAGTTGGACAAATTCTGCCAAGAACTCATCACAAAAAAGCATGGAAAGTGGATGTTCTATCCTTCAGCTGGAAAAATCAGTCTATGCCTTTCCCCCTCTGCCTCTACTGTTCAAGGTCTTACTAAAAGTCAGACAGGAAAAAACAAATATGATTCCGATTGCTCCGGACTGGCCTCACCAACACTGGTACCCGCTTCGAAGGAATATGTCACACCTTCCTCTGTGGTACTTGCCTCAAACACCTCATCTATTGTCTCAGCAGAACTTTCAAATTCTGTATACTCGGCTCCAAACTCTGAATCTTGTAGCATGGCTAATCAACTAAATTCACCAATCACATCTCTCAGTAAACCTGTGATGGATGTCATTTTGGAGGCTAGATAGTACTAGAAAATCTTATGCTGATAAATGGAAGAGATTCTGTGCTTGGAACCAAGCACAAGGATTAGACTATTCCTCAGATTTTGCAATACTTAACTGAGATGCCTATATTTTTTTTCTTCAATAAAAATCCATGCCTCTGCCATATCAGCTCATTACAACACAGAGCCTCCTCTCATCCCCTGCTAAAGCAGTACCTCAGAGGGGCCAAAAATTTAAGGCCTCCCAGGAGAGCACCGACTCCTGTATGGGACCTCAATTTTGTGCTGGAAAAACTCACCCTACCTCCTTTTGAACCAGTTGCTACTGCAGATATAAACTTTCTTTCTTCTTGGAAGACCGCCTTTCTTTTAGCAGTCACTTCAGCTAGAAGGGTTTCAGAACTACAGGCTCTCATGGCAGTGGAGCCTTTCATTATCTTTTACCCAGACAGGGTGGTCCTCAGGACCAATCCTTCTTTTATGCCTAAGGTGGTATCTAGTGTGGCTCTTAACCAGACCATTCACCTTCCAACTTATTTCCCAAATCCGCAGAACAAGGGGGAGTGGATTCTGCATTCATTGGATGTACACAGACAACTAAGATTCTACTTAAACAGGACAAAATCTCTCAAAGTCTGAACAACTACTGGTGGCATTTGCTGCTGGAACAGAGGGGAAGGTTATATCAAAGCAGACTATTTCAAAATGGATTAGCCATTGTATTAGTTTCTGCTACTTGCACCATGGTAAACCTGTGCCCAAGGGGATCAGATCCCATTCCACCAGGGCTGCTTCTAATTTTGCAGCCTTTCTCAGAGGGGTTCCTACCAGAGACATTCTAGAAGCCGCTACTTGGAGCTCAGTTCATACGTTTCACAAACCCCATTTACCTTTCTTTTCTGAATCCAGGGCAGGCTTTGCCACTGCAGTCCTGCAGGGCCTTTTAGCTGCTCCTAATGCTGTTTAGTTCCATCCTCCCATCCATAGCTTTGGGATTCAGTTGTGCACACTTACCATAAATGTAGATGTTTGTATTCCCGGGTTACCCACCCGCTAGCCCCTTTCTTCTCTATTCTTTCCTTCACTATGCTCAAGCTCCAGATTCACACAGCCCTGCCAAACCAGACAGATTTTACAGGGTGCCAGATACTCATCACCACCTTTACAAGGCCCCACTTGCAGACCCAGAAACTATATCCCAGGGTCCCAAGGCAGTAGTCGACCACAGCTAAAAACCCTATTCCTTCTGAAAGGGAAGCAAGGTCATTAGACAGATGGGGTAAAAGGTCTACACTTCAGCTACTCTCTCAGCTAGAGCTTTAAACTGTCAGTTTCACATGATACAATACCAAGAGTTTATGCTTGATCAGTTAACTAAAAACTAACCACTGATGAATCTCTTGATAAGAAATATGTATTAGAGATGGTAAATAACATTCAACAGGTTAGCAACCATTCCTTAAAATGTGGCTATGATGCACTGGACTAACAGTTATATATCAGCCATGACAGGCACAGTGATAAGAAGGCATGCATGGCTAAAGGAACAAGCTTTACCGGATCATGTTAAAGCTAAGTTGCTAGATGCTCCTATGGACAAGACAAGTTTGTTTGGTACACCTGCCCAGCAGGTTATGAAGAAAATGGAAGAGAAGGCAAAATCTGTTCAAACTGTTAAAGATTTCTTGCAGGTTCAACCCCAAGGTTTAGCAGGAACTGGCCTGCCAAAATTGGTCCTTTCCTGACTCCACAAAATTTCAAAGGGGCAGGAATAGACGTTCCAGAGGCAGAAACCAATCCAGAGGAGGTGCCTACAGAGGACGACAGTGGCAAGGTAACAACAGAGGCACAGACACAGCCACTGCCACTACATCAGCACAACCACAGTGACTTAATCCTAAATCCGCCTACCAGGGAACAAATAGCAGCTCCTCTAGGCGGAAAGTTAACCTTATTTTCAAAGAACTGGCACTACATAACAAAAGACAAGTGGATTTTACAAACCATAGATCAAGGTTACGGTTTCACTTCCACACTTTACCAGTCAAAAGAGGAATGCCAAATCTACCTCCAAATCAAAAACAGAGGCTCTCGCCAGATAATGGAGTTAGCAAACATGAGAGCTGTGGAAAGAGTGCCAACAGCAGAACAAGGAAAGGGGTTCTATTCCAGACTATTCCTAGTTCCAAGAAAGGAAAAAGTTGGAGACCAATTCTCGACCTGTCCACCTTAAATACATACATCATTGTCCCAAAATTCAAAATGCTGACCCTACAGCAACTTCTTCCCATGCTGGGCAAGGAGTCTTGGCTGGTAACTCTAGATCTCAAGGCGGCATACCTGCCGTCCCCATTCGACCAATCTGCAGAAGATACCTCAGATTTCTTGCAGGATCAGAGCACTATCAATTCTCAGCATTGCCCTTTGGCTTATCTACTGCCCAGAGTATTCACAAAATGCCTGGCATCAGTAATCGCCCATTGCAGACTACAGGAATTCAAATTTACCCATACCTGGACGACTGCCTGCTACAAGGGGACAACAAAAGCAAGCTGACAACAGATTTACAAAGGGTCATTTACTTGCTACAAGGACTGGGATACACAGTCAATTTACAAAAGTCAAGGCTGATACCATCCCAAACAAGGACATTCTTGGAGGAATTGGACACAGTACAACAAATGGCATTCCTGACTACAGAAAACAAAAAGAACTTCCTCTTTACTTCTTGGCACTAACAAAACTGAACAAGTTAACAGCAAGAAAAGTTCTGCAGGCCTTGGGCTTCATGGCATCATGCATAATCTTGGTCCCATTTGCCAGACTACATATGAGGAAACTACAGTGGTACCTAAAGAATTTATGGTCCCAACACAGACACAGTCTAGAAACAGAAATCCCATTAATTCCATGCTTAAAACAGGAGTTCCTATGGTGGGCTCAGGCATGCCAGTCAAACCCAGGCCTACCCTTTCGCAGATGTCAACCAAGCCAGACCATCACAACAGACGCTTCAGACCTAGGATGGGGGCCCACATGCTGGACAAATGCGTGCAAGGATTGTGGACACAGGATCAACTTCACCTGCACATCAATCTAAAAGAAATGCTGGCAGTAAAACTGGCAATCCAAAAGTTCAAACCATTTCTCAAAGAGGGCCAGTTGATGATAAGGACAGACAACACCACAGTCATGTGGTACATCAACAAACAGGGAGGCACTCATTCATACCCCTATGCAGAATGACCTTGGAGCTGTGGACCCTGGCACTCAGCTACAACATTCAGTTACAGGCAATATTTGTACCGGGAAAGACAATACTCTAGCAGACATATTAAGCAGAACCACTCGGATGCCCACGAATGGAAGCTGCACCGGATATCTTCAAGGCCATCTCAAAGAAATGGGGAATGCCACAGATAGACCTATTCGCATCACCTCTCAATCACCAGCTCAAAAACTTCTGCACAAGGACATTCCACCCACTAGCATGGAAAGTGGACTCACTCTCCTTCAACTGGAAAGGCCTAACAGCATATGCATTCCCACCTCTTCCTTTGATACACAAGGTACTACTAAAAATCAAGGAAGAACGTCCAAGGATAATCCTGATAGCTCCAAACTGGCCAAGACAGCACTGGTACCCACTACTGAAGAGCATGTCTCGGAACAATATGTGGCCAATACCCCTGATGCCTTTGATGTTAACTCAGAACAACTACAGCACCATACATCCAAACCTAAAAGGGCTGCAACTGACTGCATGGAACATCACATAGCAGCAGCTAATCCAGAACTTTCCCAAAGAGTTAAAGACATTATTCTTGAAGCGCAGACCTTCAACAAGAAGGAACTATGCTGGAAAATGGAAAAGGTTTGTCATTTGGAGTACGGAAAGAGGAAAAGATGTGTCAAACATAGATATGCCTACCATTCTGGAGTATCTGGCGAACTTCTTCATTCAGGCCTGTCCTACTCCTCCATCAAGATACATGCATCAGCTATTTCAGCAGAATACAGCTTTGATCCACCTGTTTTTCGCACTTTGCTCAGGCAGTTCCTCAGAGGAATCAAGAATGTAAAACCTCCAAGGAAACCACCATTACCAGCTTGGGATTTAAACTTTGTGCTAGAAAAGTTGACACTATCACCCTTTGAACCAGCAGCAATAGCAGACCTACAACACCTGTCATGGAAAACTGCTTTCCTACTAGCAATTACTTCAGCAAGGAGGGTTTCAGAACTTCAGGCCTTAATGGCAGTGCAACCCTTCCTAATCTTCCACCAAGATAGAGTGTCCATGAGGACTAATCCTACATTTATGCCCAAGGTGGTATCCAGAGTGTCTTTAAACCAGGCAATCCACCTACCTACCTTCTTTCCCAACCCACAAAACAGAGGGGAAAGAATACTGCATACCTTGGATGTACATAGACAGCTACGCTACTACTTGGACAGAACAAAAAATAGCAGAAAGACTGACCAACTTTTTGTAGCCTATGCAACAGGAAGGGAAGGAAAAGCTATTTCCAAACAAACAATCTCCAAATGGATAGGAAATTGCATACGATACTGTTACTCCTTCCATGGAAAACCAATTCCACAGAACATAAGACCTCATTCTACAAGGGCAACAGCCTTCTTACGAGGAGTGGCAACCAAAGACATTATTGAGGCGGCTACTTGGACCTCCGTGCATACATTTGCCAAGCATTATAATTTGCCTCTATATTCCAGATCGAGCAGGGTTTGCCACTGCTGTACTGCAAGGATCCTAAACACACCATAATCTACTTTTATCCTCCTCCCTAGTTGGCTATGGTATTCTACCCACTTGTTATGACTGCAGATGCATCCATGAAGGACATAGTACAGTTTGTACCTACCATAAATGTAGATGTCGAACTGGATAGCATCTGCAGTCAGGATTACCCTCCCTCCTTCCCTCTGTGGTACTCCTAGGGTGTTTACCCTCCTAATAGCTAGCTGTTGGGGAGTCTTTATGGTGTATTTGTTTGTATATATGTACATATATGCTTATTGTTGTGTTTACCTCTATCTATTTGGAAACATTGGCATCTATCCAAATTTTAGTCTGCAAGAGGGCTACTGGCATCTGGGGCAAGAAACACTGAGGAAAATGGCGTCGGCTGATGCTTATATACCCGAAGGCCAACAAAGATGACGCCGGGTGGAGTGCGACATCAGCGAAGCCGGACCCGGACTTTGGAATCCGGCCGACTGCAGGGCTGCCTGACGACAGGACAACCCACTTGTTATGACTGCAGATGCTATCCAGTTCGGACATCTACATTTATGGTAGGTACAAAACTGTACTTTCTTCGTGTTTCACTGTTGCAGTCATTACATTTGGGTAATCTGCTGGCAGGTTGCCCTCAGTCGGCCTGAATAACAAAGTCTTGAGTCCTGCGTCGGTTGCTGTCTCCTCTTCCATGACGTCAAGTCGTCAGGGGTATAAAACATGCAGCCGACGCCATTTTAATCAGTCTTTCTTGCCGCGCGGTGCCCAAAGCAGAAGCAGTTTGCAAGTGCCGGTCGGCCGACTCCTGAAATTTTCATTATTGAGTTTCAGAACTGAAGTCTTCAAACTAAAGCTAAGTACCCCGTTGAGGAAACTTTTTCTTGCTTCTTACCGATGTCAGTAAAAGTTAATAATTGTATTATTTGTGGGGAAGCAAATACCTCATATGGATTTTCATTTGTACTGTATTCCTTGCCTAGGCCCTGATCACAACATGTCTTGCTGTCGGTTTTATGCTAAGTGTTAGTATATGTTTGCTTCTAAATACTTTGGTTCAAGATTTAACTATCCTGAAATGTCATCTGTTAACAATCCGACTGCCGGAATTCACAAAAAACGCAAGGAAAAAGACAGACCGTCGAGGTCCAAAACAGACGACAAAGCTTCTCCTAAACCAGTCGCCGGTTCACCGGTACTCAGTGAGGCGCATTCGCAGCCCCTGGTGCCCGCTAGTTTTGAGTTGCAGGCCTCTACCAAGACCCATTCGGAGTCCGGTATGCCGTGAGATTCTGCAAGTATTGAACCCGCAGATGTCTTTCCCTTGGATGGGTCCGGAGCCGCTGAGCAGGCACCGGCTTCTGAGGGTGTTTTCAGGCTTCAACATTTGTATATTAAACAGATGCCATCATCAAAAACAAGGCCAAAACCTACTTCTATGTCTAAAAAACCGATGCATGAGCCACGTGCTCAGGCCCCTATGCCTAAAAAACAATGGCTGAGGATTTAATTACCTTGATCAGGGGTTCCCAAACCCCCCCCCCCCCTCTAAGAGGCCTAGGCAAGTCACAGATTACGAATCTTCAGATCAGGTTTCCATTTCTTCTGATTCCACTTCTGATCAGGAATTTTCTGTCCCACCTTATGAGGACTGATGCAGATGAATCCATCCCTTCTGCTTCTCTTCCTGAGGATTACTGTTTTGGAAAGACTTTGCATACTGTAAGGGAACATTTCCATTGGGAGAGTCCGGACTTCTCAGAATCCAAAAAGAGGCTTATGGATTTTCTTCTTCCTCAGCATAGGCCTCTGGCTATACCTCCTGTGTTAGACATTGTGGATGATGTTTTCTCAGAATCAAACATGGCTCCTGATTCCCTGCCTCCGGCTCCTAGTAAACCAGACAGATATTACAGGGTTCCTGACTCCCAGAAATTTCTTTTCAAAAATCCTGCTGCTAACCCTGAAACTATTTCTCAGGGTCCCAAGGATGTTAAGGCTTCTACAGCCATAAATCCTACACCTTCAGATAGACTCCAGGACACTGGATAGATGGGGTAAGAAGGTTTATATGTCTGCAACCTTGGCAATCAGGGCTTTAAACAACCAGTTTCATATGCTTAAATATCAACTGCATGTTATGGGCTTACTGAAACAGAAAATTATGTTGATTTCTGATTGTGTGGAAAATAAGGAGTTACAGGATTTATTGCATTCAGCAGAACAGGTTGGAAAGCATACTTTGCAATGTGGTTTTGAATCCTTGGAGGCCTCTTGCAGGGCCGCCGTAACTGGATCTGTGATAAGAAGGCATGCTTGGCTCAAGGAGCAAAATCTGCCTGATCATTTTAAAGCTAAATTGTTGGATGCTCCTTTACAGCAGGACAGTCTGTTTGGTAATAAGGCAGAAGAGGTTTTAAAAAAGATGGAAGACAAAGCTAAATCTATGCAAACTGTAAAAGATTTCTTGCAAGTGCAGCCACCCAGGTTCAGTAGGCACTGGCCTCTACTAAGAATTGATCCTTTCCGGTGTCCAACAGAGCCACTCAGGGCAAACCCAGATGCTCCAAAGACTCCAGGTTTCAGTCACAAGGATCTTACAGGTCAAAGCAATGGGGTGCCTCCACCTCCAAATCAGGAGGTGGCAAAACACAACCCTACAGTAAACAGTCTCAGTGACTTTCCTCTGCCATCTCCAAGCACTTATCTTTTGGCAGCCCCCTTTGGGGGGATAACTAGCACTTCATGCTCAAAATTGGCATCTAATTACCCAGGACAAGTGGGTCTTAAATATAGTATCCCAGGGGTACAGATTTAATTTCCACATGTTACCAATTCCAAACAGATGGCCATATCTGCCACCAAATCAGTGGGCAGAGGCCCAGAAACAAGTCATGTCCGTCATGGATATGGGGGCTATTCACCCAGTTCCAGAAAAGGAAAAAGGACAAGGGTTTTATTCAATACTTTTCCTGTTTCCCAGAAAAGACAAATCATGGCATCCAGTTCTGAACTTATCCATCCTAAATACCTTTCTGGACATTCCAAAATTCAAAGTGCTGACTTTACAACAGCTACTGCCAATGCTAGGAAAGCATGCCTGGTTGGTAACTCTAGACTTAAGAGGCATACCTGCATATCCCAATCAGGGAATCTTGCAGAAGATACCTCCATTTCAAAGCAGGCTATTTGCATTACCAGTTCTCTGCACTGCCCTTTGGCTTATCTACTGCGCCCAGGGTCTTCACAAAGTGCCTGGCACCAGTAATTGCATTTTGCAGACAAAGAAACATTCAAATTTAGCCATATCTGGACGATTGTCTCATTTAGGCAGAGGACAAGGACACTCTTCTTCAGCATCTGGCATTTGTAAAAAGGTTTCTAGCATGCCTAGGGTACACCATAAATGAAAATAAATCACAAGGTACCCTCTCAAATAATTACATTCCTGGGTGCAAGCTTGAATACAACTGCCCAGTTGGCTTACCTCATGCCAGACAAATTCAATTGACAACATACTTCAAACAAGTGGCAACAAAAACCCAGCTATCTGCAAGACAAATTCTGCAGGCTTTGGGGTTTATGGCATCCTGCATTCTACTAATTCCACATGCAAGACTGCATATGAGGAAACTTCAGTGGTACCTAAAAAGCTTATGGAGTCAACATTGTCACAGCCTGGAAACAATGAATCTGAAGTAGGATATTCATTTGTCTGCAACCTGTGGGTTATGGATCCGATATCGGATCCGAACCGGCATGGTTTTCCAGCTATGGATCCAAGCTCTCAGCTCCTCCCCTCACCCATAATGCCCTGCTCTACCCTCATGACCTCAGATCTCGTTTGCCGCGCTGGTGACTGGATTGGTATCTATAGCTCTCAGCTAAGTGCTAGTTTTATATCTGTTAATTCAGAATTTTTGAAGTTTTTTGTGCATATTTGTGTGAAAGTTTAGGTATTCCTCTTTGATAGTTTACTTTAGAGTTAAATTAAGTATTTTTTTCCCTCCCCTCGCTGTTGGCGTAGTGTGTGTGTGTGTTGGGCCTGTGTGTCTGTATTTGTTTTAGTTACTTTAATTAGTAGCTGTATAGATTGGGATGGCTGAACAGCCCAAATCTGTATTTTCTAAATGCTCGAGTGTGGCCATAAGCTCTCCCGGCTGATGGCCACACTCGGTGTGTTAAGTGCCTGGGGTTGAACACCTCACATCTGGGTGCTCCATTTGTGCAGGGTTCAACCCCAGGGCACTGAAGGAGCGGAGGTCCAAGCTTGTCTTGGCGGGCCTTTTACCGCCGGACTCCGACCTCCGCTCCGCCTGGGAGTAACCGTGGTTTCAGTTCTTCCCTCCGTGGCACCCCCTCCTGCTCCTGGGACTCAACCTCCCGTTTCTGGAGAGGAGAGGGATGCTAGGAAAAAGGACGGAGGAGAAGCACAAGCGGCGGGCCGAGACCTCTGTTTGGCCCCGCCAGCCAAGCGGGCTTCTCCCCGGCTCCGTTGGCTCGGTCTCCTCCTTCTCGGCTCCGGTCCCCAGTGTGCTTTTCACCGGGTCCTGAGGAGGAGGAGACCCGATCTCGTCGAGGCTATCGAGGAGGCACTCCAGGCCTACCTCGGTAGCCTCGCCGAGATCCACATATAGCTCGATGCTGATCTGGACGGCTGATGAGAAGATTCATCCAGGCCCAGATGCAGATGGGAGTGCTTGCCTCCCCTCTGGGGAGCTCACACCCTTTTTAAACCAATTGCTCCTTCTCCAACCCGCTATCCGGGTTCGAGCAGCTGAGCCGAGCAGCCGAGCCGGGGTGGGTCGGCGCCGATAGTACTGGTACTGGATCCGACCCTGCCCTCGAGTGCCGGATCCGACCTCGGAGCCTGGATCCGAGCCTCGGATCCGGGGATCAGTGCTCCTTCGGCGCCGTCTGTGTCGGGCGCACTGTCCTTCGGATCCGGCGCGCTGCGCCGATCCACTCTTCGATCCGAGGGGAGCGATTGTCGGATCCTTTGGTGAGGTCGGCTCCCTTCGGCGTTTGATGTAGTGGAGAGGGCCCTGTTGAGGGTCTCCGGACCCCGGCACTTGTTCGGCTCGTCGCCTCCCTCTGCACTGGGCCAGGCTTCCACCATCCGGCCCCTGGGACAGCCCGCTTCTGTGCCCCAAGTTGCTCCTATGGAACAAACTGCTGCTTGTGAGGACTCCTCTGACAGCCCCCAGAGGATGTCCCTCGCATATCGCAAAGGAGGCACATTGACTCCCGAGTCTCTCACAGAAGACACGGACTTGGAGGAAGGGAAGGCTCCCCACGGTCACCCCGAGGATGTCTCATTTGGAGACATCATGGAAATGCTCCGTATAAGGGGTGGTCTGCCCCAAGTCTTCCTCGGACGAGTCCGTGTTCTTGGAGGCATTTGAAGCGGGCCCGTCTACCTCTTGGGTGTCCTCCTGCCGACCCCTGGTGGACCTTATTACCACCAGGGCGTGGAAGGAACCGGACACCGTGGAGCCAATTCCTAAGTGGCCAGATAGGATCCTTAGCCCACCGTCCGACCGTGCCCATTGGAGTAAGGGGCCTCCGGTAGATGCCATGTTGGCGGCGGCCACCAAGAGGGAACTGGCTCAGGAGAGTCCCTCAGTCCACCCCGAGCAAGGAGTCTCGGATGATGGACCGCTTGGGGAGCGGATGTTTAGTTCAGCGACCTTCTCGGTAAGGGCTGAACTACTTGGCACATGTCATTAGGATGCAGCGAGATCTTGTTAAAGAATACGCTGCATCTCCCAGAGTCCATTTCGGAGGAGGACAGGGTTCTGCAGAGCACCGGTATGGGCACACTTAGGTCAGTTACTAATACCTCTAAGCGGCTAGTCTCCCACGCGGAAGGCGCCGCTAGAGCTGCGGGACAGGACTAGTCACTAGGCGTCAGGCCTGGCTCCCACTGCATTTTTCTGAGCCCTTCAAAGCATCATTTGCGAACGCCTTTGATGGTTCTGCTCTTTTGGCAAAACCGTCGCGACGCGTTGACCCAGAGCGAGAAGGACGGAAGACGCTGTCTGCCGTCGGAATCCGCTTCTCTGCACCCCAGAGGCCCTACTCTAGGAACCAAAAGGGTCAGAAGAAGATGTGGTTCCGAAGTCGCAGCAGTCCCAGCCTGCTCCGGACAACCAGTCCTTCCGTGGCAGAGGAGGACAGGGAGGACGCCGCCCTAGAGGCAGAGGGGCTCCCAGAAACTTCGGGTCCAGGGAACCTTTCTCTGAACGCCGCAGCAACCCTGAGGGTTGCCCGACTGCTCCACTCTGGAGGCAGTCGGGGACGTTCCAGGGCACCTAGCGGCATGGGAGTCCATAACATCGGACCGCTGGGTTCTCCAAATCATATCCAGAGGATATCGCATCCCTTTCCTTCACCTTCCAAAGATGAAGTCCTCCCAGACGTCCCACCCGGTCAACGGGAGGCCGCTTTGGCAGAAATTGGCCATCTGCTAAAGAAAAGAGCCATCCAGCCCGCCTCCCAGACCAGATCGGATCAGGGTTCTACTCCAGATTCTTTTAGTGCCAAAGAAGACGGGGAACTAACACCAATCCTAGACCTCTCTCTCTTGAATCTGGCAGTCCCCAAAGAAAAATTCCGAATGGTCACTCTGCAATCTATTCTCCCCCTTCTGGGAGAAAATCACTGGATGTGCTCGATAGACCTCAAGGACGCGTACTACCACATCCTGATGGACAGGCTCCAGGAGGTTTCTCCGCTTCTGGCTGGGAGCCAGTCACTACCAGTTCGGGTCCTTCCCTTTGGTCTCACCACAGCCCCAGGGTGTTCACCAAAGTATTAGCAGTGGTAGCGGCCCACCTGAGGCTTCAGGGGTGCAGGTCTTTCCCTACCTGGACGACTGGCTTCTTACCGCCCAACAAGGCATCTACTTTATTGGCGAGACTCCTTTCTCCATCTTGCTCCTTTTCTGGGCATCACAATAAATACAAAGAAATCCAACCTGGCACCCACACAGCTCTTAGATTTTATAGGGGCCAGGCTAGACACAAGGAGTTTACGAGCCTTCCTCACCGCGGAAAGAGTTCAAAATCTGCAGCTCCAGGTGCGGGCCATTCTCCACTCAAGTTCTGTTCCGGAGTTGGTCCTGAGGGCTCTAGGGTCCATGGCATCTGCTATAGCACTTCTTCCTCTTGCCAGGCTCAATATGCGCATTCTACAGTGGACGCTCTTAGTACAGTGGTCATACCTTGCTCTCCCATGCATCATCCCATAGCGATCAGCAAGGCTTGCAAGCGGTCCCTCTTGTGGTGGCTCCACTCCCGGATCTCCACAGAGGCCGCCCATTTTGTGCTTCTCCCCTCTCGCCACGGTGACCACGGACGCCTCCCGCCTCGGGTGGGGGCACTTTGGCCGGACCGTCCAAGGCATCGTGGGACGATTCAGAGACCTTACTGCATATCAATGTTCTAGAGATGAGAGCAGTGCTCTTAGCATTGCTAGCACTTCAGGACTTTCTTCCCTTGGGAACAATTGCGATTCAATCGGACAACATGTCTGTTGTCTGGTACATCAACAAGCAAGGGGAACAAGGTCTTACCTCTTTGTCGAGAAGCCATGAGAGTTTGGGAATGGGCAATCTCCACCAACCGCTTTCTAATAGCAACACATTCCGGTCGGTACAACATCCTAGCGGACAAGCTCAGTCGCACCATTCTGACCCCTTACGAGTGGTCTCTCAATTGTCGAGTAGCGGAACGCATATTCACACGGTGGGGAACCCCTTCATGCGATCTTTTTGCCTCTCCCTCAAACACCAAGTGCGACAGTTTTTTCGCTCTGATACCTCCTCCCGGAGGTACCCCAAGAGACGCTCTGGTGCATGCTTGGCCACCCGGTCTTCTGTATGCTTATCCACCCTTGCCTCTGATGCTCCAAGTTCTTCAGAAAGCCTCTCGGGTGGGTTGCAGAATGATTCTCATTGCTCCGTTTTGGCCTCGACAGATCTGGTTCCCCTTCCTAAGGTCTCACTCGGTGAATCCTCCTTGGATTCTAGATCCCATCCTGGATCTGATTTCCCATCCATCCTGCATTCCTCCTCCGAATCTGGACAACCTGAAGCTGACCGCTTGGCTGCTCCAGTTCCACTCTTGATCAGGACTCCGTATTTCGTCACGGTTAAGGCAATTTTGGTGGCAGCTCATAAACCATCCACTAGAAAGGTTTACGAAGCAAGTGGAAACGCTTTTCTTTGTGAGGCGGCAAGGCCTGAATCCTTCACGGTTCCTCTTCCTTTAGTGCTTGACTTTCTAACCACTCTCTTTAACGATGGTGCCAGCAGTTCCACAGTCAAAGTACAACTGGCGGCAATTTCTCATTATCACATTGGCCATGACTCTAATCCTCTCATGTCAGCCAAATTGTGTAAAATTTTTCTTAAAGGTACTTTTCTTCTCAGGCCCCTATAAAACAAGCAGTTCCTCCTTGGGACCTCTCTCTGGTTCTACAGGCCTTGACCGCCTCCTTTCGAGCCAGCGGCTACGGTGGATCTCAAATTCTTGTCCTACAAGACAGCCTTTTGGTAGCCATTACATCGCCAAGAGAGTTTCTGAGCTTCAAGCATTATCAGCTAAACCTCCTTACTTGGTATTTCATCCGGACTGTCTACCTCAGGACCAACCCGTCCTTTCTTCCTAAAGTCGCTTCTGAAGCAAACATCAATCAGTCCATTAACCTCCCTGTTTTCTTCCCTAAATATGAAAACAAAGGTGAATATAAGCTCCATTCATTAGATGTTCACAGGCAACTTAGATTTTATCTGAACAGGACGGCTGGTCATAGGCAATCCGACCAGTTGTTTATTTCCTTTGCAAAATTCAATTTGGGCAAGCCAATTTGTAAAGTTTCTCTGTCCCGCTGGATTTCACAGTGCATCTTATTGGCTTATCAAGCTTCAGGAAGGCTCGCGGAGGGTGTTCATGCCCATTCAACCCGGTCAGTATCTACCTCGGCAGCCTTCAAGGCTAGGATTCCTCTAGATGATATTTGTGCAGCAGCCACGGGCTTCATCTCATACTTTTATTTCCCACTATAAGTTGGATCTTGCATCTAGGGTAGAGCATCCTTTGGCTCGCGGTGCTCGAATATCCTTCCATGATGGCCGCCAAGATTCAGGTAGCTGGGGACTCTGTCCCACAGGTTGCAGACAATGAATATCCTACTTCAGATTTAGAAGTTATGTACTCACCATAACGCTCCATCTGAGTAGGTGTATTCATTTGTCTGCAACCATCCCGCCTCCTATCCCCTGGCCTTTCAGTTTCCTGCATATTCTATGTTACCCTTTTCAGGGTGTTGTTGCTTTGGCAAACTCGATCTGAGGTCATGAGGGTAGAGCAGGGCATTATGGGTGAGGGGAGGAGCTGAGAGCTTGGATCCATAGCTGGAAAACCATGCCGGTTCGGATCCGATATCGGATCCATAACCCACAGGTTGCAGACAAATGAATACACCTACTCAGATGGAACGTTATGGTGAGTACATAACTTCTAATTCCTCTCATCCCCTGCCTGCAACAGGAGTTTCTTTGGTGTGCAGAGTCATGTCACCAAAACAAGGGACTGTCTTTCGTTCTACCCCCTGCTACCCAAACCCTATCTACAGATGCATCCGACTATGCTTGAGGGGCCCATTTGGCAGGGAGATGCATTCATGGCAAATGGAGCCCAAAACAAATGCATCTGCATATCAACCAGAAAGAAATGCTAGCTGCGCAGAATGCTCTAACAGCCTTCAAGGACTTCCTTCATCCAGGACAACACCACAGTTATGTGGTGCATAAACAAGCAGGGGGTGTACCCACTCCTACCCCTTTTGCAGACTAGCCATGGCCTTGTGGAACACAGCCTTGACTTATCAAATACATCTTCAAGCTCAATTCCTGCCAGGAAAGCAAAATACTCTGGCAGAAGACCCAAGCAGAAATCTTATGGACCCGCACAAATGGAAACTGGATCCACAAATCTTCAGCATGTTGGCACAAAAATGGGGGAGCCCAGACATCTATTTGCCTCTCCCCAAAACTATCAGTTGGACAAATTCTGCCAAGAACTCATCACAAAAAAGCATGGAAAGTGGATGTTCTATCCTTCAGCTGGAAAAACCTATCAGTCTATGCCTTTCCCCCTCTGCCTCTACTGTTCAAGGTCTTACTAAAAGTCAGACAGGAAAAAACAAATATGATTCCCATTGCTCCGGACTGGCCTCGCCAACACTGGTACCCGCTTCTAAGGAATATGTCACACCTTCCTCTGTGGTACTTGCCTCAAACACCTCATCTATTGTCTCAGCAGAACTTTCAAATTCTGTATACTCTGCTCCAAACTCTGAATCTTGTAGCATGGCTAATCAACTAAATTCACCAATCACATCTCTCAGTAAACCTGTGATGGATGTCATTTTGGAGGCTAGAAGGCCTAGTACTAGAAAATCTTATGCTGATAAATGGAAGAGATTCTGTGCTTGGAACAAAGCACAAGGATTAGACACAGCAAAGCCCGATATTCCTCAGATTTTGCAATACTTAACTGAGATGCTTCACAAGGGCCTATCTTTTTTTTCTTCAATAAAAATCCATGCCTCTGCCATATCAGCTCATTACAACACAGAGCCTCCTCTCTTCTCTCATCCCCTGCTAAAGCAGTACCTCAGAGGGGCCAAAAATTAAAGGCCTCCCAGGAGAGCACCGACTCTTGTATGGGACCTCAATTTTGTGCTGGAAAAACTTACCCTACCTCCTTTTGAACCAGCTGCTACTACGGATATCAAATTTCTTTCTTGGAAGACCGCCTTTCTTTTAGCAGTCACTTCAGCTAGAAGGATTTCAGAGCTACAGGCTCTCATGGCAGTGGAGCCTTTCATTATCTTTTACCCAAACAGGGTGGCCATCAGGACCAATCCTTCTTTTATGCCTGAGGTGGTATCCAGTGTGGCTCTTAACCAGACCATTCACTTGCCAAATTTTTTTCCCAAATCCGCAGAACAAGGGGGAGCGGATTTTGCATTCATTGGATGTACACAGACAACTAAGATTCTACTTAAACAGGACAAAATCTCTCAAAGTCTGAACAACTACTGGTGGCATTTGCTGCTGGAACAGAGGGGAAGGTTATATCAAAGCAGACTATTTCAAAATGGATTAGCCATTGTATAAGTTTCTGCTACTTGCACCATGGTAAACCTGTGCCCAAGGGGATCAGAACCCATTTCACCAGGGCTGCTTCTAATTTTGCAGCCTTTCTCAGAGGGGTTCCTACCAGAGACATTCTAGAAGCCGCTACTCGGAGCTCAGTTCATACGTTTCACAAACCCCATTTACCTTTCTTTTCTGAATCCAGGGCAGGCTTTGCCACTGCAGTCCTGCAGGGCCTTTTAGCTGCTCCTAATGCTGTTTAGTTCCATCCTCCCATCCATAGCTTTGGGATTCTACCAAATGTAATGACTGCAACAGTGAAACATGAAGAACATAGTACAGTTGTGCACACTTACCATAAATGTAGATGTTAGAGTGTATTCACTGTTGCAGTCCGGGTTACCCACCCGCTAGCCCCCTTTCTTCTCTATTATACCTATTCTTTCCTTCACTATGCTCAAAAGCCTTTGTGATGTATTTGCTTTTAGTTGAATGTAAAATTTTTGTGTTCTAAAGTACAAGTGTGTGTGTGTGTGTGTGTGTGTGTGTGTGTGTGTGTGTGTGTGTGTGTGTGTGTGTGTGTGTGTGTGTGTGTGTGTGTGTGTGTATGTATGTATATATATATATATATATGTATGTATATATATATATATATATGTATGTATATATATATATATATATATATATATATATATATATATATATATATATATATATGTATATATATATTTTTTTGTCCCCCATTTGGGGGGGCAAGAAAAACTGATTAAAATGGCATCAGCTGCATGTTTTATACCCCTGACGACCTGACATCATGGAAGAAGAGACAGCAACTGACGCAGGACCCAAGACTTTGTTATTCAGGCCGACCGAGGGCAACCTGCCAGCAGATTACCCAAATGTAATGACTGCAACAGTGAATACACTCGAACATTTACATTTATGGTAAGTGTACACAACTGTACTTTCCTGTCCCAGAGACTCCCCATACTTTGGGAACAGACTGCCCATTTATGTCAAGCAGTGCACCTCATTAGCCCTCTTTAAGAAAAATCTTAACATTTGGATAGGAGATGAGAAATTCACCCCAGGGATCACTTCTGTGGCTCTGCCAACAGGGACACAGGAAAATGATGTCTGGGTGGCGAAAGCCAGGGAATCTTTATGGCTAGACTTGTACAGGCTCTAGGGCCACTAGCCTAGTACCTAGCTATGAAACTGTACATCTGTTGTTGATGATTTGTAGCTACATAACATCTATGCCTGTAGGAAAATCTCCTCCTCATTCTCTCAGAACTCTTCTAGGAAGAGGGTTATATACTAAGTGTCTTCTTATTCCTAGGCCAGTCCACCCTTCCTGAGTTATTCAGCAATTGTAAACACCCCTATCCATCTGCTTGTACCATTTGGATTTATGTAACTATATTTCCCCAAGAAAGTCTCCTTTCCTTCTCTTGGTACTGTTCTGAAAAAGTGATAGGTGCAAAGATTTGTCTCATTCTTCTGACATGTCTCCCTTCCAGCATCATCCAACAGTCCCACTACTTACACTGTTCAGCTGTGCATTAGATGATAAGCATCATATCTATATATTTCTGCCTTTTTGCAATACATACCAGCAAGGCCTAGCTGGCCTTTCTAGTGGTATTTCCTCGAATGCCATGCAGAATTTTTCCATTTCACTTATCCAGTTTTTGCTGTAGGCCCCTTATATGGAGGTCTCCTTATCCATATCATGGTTAAGGCAGATTCCGTGTGTATTCCTGATATTCCTTGTACATATGTGTCATCAGAGACATTTCAGATCTTGACTTCAGGCCTTCATGTGGAGATCCTGTAATCCAATTCACCTTAAACCAGCTGCTGGGTGTATCCCTTGGAGTGCTCCCACACTCTCGGCCACCTAAGATGCTGTTTGATTTCCTTTATTCATTAAGGAAGTTGTGTGCCTTCATTTCATATGTCCATTCACAATCTACTAGCATATGTTTGGGTAGTAACAACCATTGAAAGTTCTCAACTCCTTAGTTTCTTGGTGAGTTGGTGTTCTTCTCTTGGATCTTGCTCCTTTTTTTCTGATGTTCTTTTCTGCTGTGCAGTGTTTACCTCCTGTAGACTCACAGCCCCTTGCATGTTGCAATGGACAACTCTTCTTAGTATGTTTTGAAGCATTTGACCCTTTTGTAAAAAAAAAGTGTTGACTTATTTTTTTATCTTTGTTTTCTGTTTAACTATTTGTTGGTCACTACAGCATCACCTTAACCCTTCCAGATGACACGCCTTTAGCATTTGCTCCCTCAGTAGTGGCTGTCTTTTCTAAAGTACTCACACCTGTGCTCAGCTCAGACTTCATCACTATTTACATATCCCTGTTGGAGAGGCCACAGTGACTGTCACTGTTCTCTAAAGTTTAGATATAGCAAGTGCCTGTACAGCTTCAGTGCCTCAGTGCTTAGAGTACTGTCTCTGAAGTTTGACAATTCACTTGTAGATTAGGTAAGAGCTTTGCTGAAATCTTCACTCTTTCATCACAAGCAACTGCTTTATTTTGTGACTTTTGTGTTGCTGCTGTTGCATCTAAGTGAGCACATTCTGTACTTCAGAATGCTGCACCACCCAACCCAGATGTGGTTTTTAAGGTTGTTTTGTTGCAGAGTCTACCCTGTTCAGGGTGTTCAAGGGCAGTTGTCTTAGGACTCTGTCCTACAGAAGGAGATGAAACTCTAAGCATTAGAAATTGACATTGCATATTATCATAATGCTACATTTGCTTTGGCTGTTTCATTTCCATCACCGTTTCTTCCCTCCTTTCCTTGTTTTCGGCATAGCGAAAGCTGTTTTCTTGGTTCTGCTTTCTTTTATATCTTTTTCCTGTTTTGATCTGCCTTCATAGAGTTCAGAAGTCTGGGGATGGTGCTTTAGGTGCTGAGCATTGTGAGAAAGGGGGAAAGACTCTGGTAGCCTGTAAAAGTTTTATGAGCAAGGCTAAGTATGTGCCAGTCTTACTCCTGGTGGTGACAGTTCTACGTTGGCTGTTTCATCTCTATCATTACAGTAAGTACACAACATTCATATTCTTGGTTTAAGCAGGTTTGTGTACTCAGGCAACACAGTTATTCCCTTCCACAAAGATGATGCTTCCACTGACCCCAAGAGCTATAGACCTATTAGTACACACTCAGTGGTGAGAGAGCTGGGCACACAGGTTGACAACAACCTTACCTTTGACCACCATGTCTCCACAGTGGTAAGAAGGATATTCTATATTACTCATCTCATAAGTAAGGGCATTGCCTCCAGAGAAAAAGTTATAACCTCCCTGTACTCTTCCCTCCTCAGGCCAATAATTGAGTACAACGCCCATTTAGGTATGCACCTTTCCAAGCACCTGCAGCAACTGGCAAAAAACCACAGAAGTTCCTCACAAGGAAAATTCCAGGTCTTCATGACGATAGTCTGAAATCACTGCACTTTATTCTGTTTCATACAGACTAATCAGAGGTGAGTTCTGCCTTGCATACAAGGCAATCTCTGACCTTGCTTTAAAGGACATACTGCATATCCGTAAATCAAGTGGTACATGGGTTACTTGCTCTAAAGACCTTGACTTGGTATGTTACATTAATAAAATCTGCTGGAGGGACAGATTTGTCTCCCAGAGGTTACCACACCTTTGGAACAGACTCCCACTTCATTGTCAAACAGAGTACCTCTTTGGCCATCTTCAAACAGTCTGGACATTTGGATAGGTGACCGTAAATTCACCCTGGGGGTTCCACCTGTTTCCCTTTTGGACAGGGGCAATAGGTGCTGATCGTGGAAGTAAGGGTAAGAACTTGGTTAGGCTTGTAATGGCCCTAGGGCCATTAGTCTAGTAACTTCCTTTGATCCTAGGATAGCAATGTGTGCGCAATGTGTGCATTAGCATAGCTGTGATTGTTGGAAAAGTTGGGCCAAACATAGGACCCATCATGGAAGCTGTTTTTCATACCTTAGTTTCATATGGCAAGACCATAAATCTTTCTTGACTTTTGCATTCTTGCCTTTATGACTTAGTTGTCTGGTTTGGCGCCATAAATCTTGATTACTTCCCAGTGTTATTGGATGCAGAATTCCAGCCATGTCAGTGCACATTATAGACAAAGGCAAAACAGCCGCACTAAGCAATGTCATGTATTTAAGCTTTAGTCAGCTACTGATGTCAGATTGTCTATGAAAATGTCCTGACTGCTATTTCATAGCAGAATGCCATTACTGTTTATTTTCAAAAAATAATTGCTTACGTTTTATTTATTTATCCTTTGTTGACTGTGCAAGTCCCACTAGACTAGTGACCAGGGAGATCTGAGTTGGTATTTGTACTTACTAGGGGAAATGTAGTCAGGCTACTGGGGACATTCCAATACTCTTCAATAAGTGTGATGTTATCATTTGAGCATCTGAGGCAGATGAGACCTCTGCTTAATGTGTCATCCAAAGGACAGCTGAACATGCTATGAAGTCTAGCTATTCCTTCTATAGCTGGCATGCTGTGTACTGCAGTACTCCATAGCTTTAAATATGAAGCTTTTTAAATACAAGAACAGGCAGAGATGGAGGAGAACGCATAGTGCTTTTTTATATTATACTATATTATATAATATAATATATATTATATGTATTATATATATTATATAGATTGGTAACCTCCAGACACTGGATCTCACCCAATTCAGCTTTAAGGGCAGATCTTGCTTCTTGAACCTGGTCGACTTCTTTGAAACAGTTACCAAGGCCATAGATGAAGGGAAGGTAGTCCACATGGCCTACCTGGACTTCGCAAAAGCCTTTGACACAATACCCCACTCGGGCATCATAAATAAGCTCACCAGCTTGAATATCGACCCCTATGTCACAAGATGGATTGCAAACTGGCTCAGGGATAGAACCCACATGGTCAGTATTGCAGGTGCCATGTCAGACTCCAAACCAGTTACAAGTGGCATTCCACAAGGCTCAGTCCTGGGACCTCTCTTGTTTGGTATATACTTCTCTGAGGTACAGTACAGGCTAATACGGGAGGACTATGGCTGACCAAGTTCGCAGATGACTGCAAGCTGGGTGCTATAATCGACTGTCCAGCTGACACAAGCCTCCTCCAAAAGGGTCTCACAGAGATGGATAACTGGTGCCAGAGCCATGGCCTTAAGCTAAATGCCAAAAAGTGCATAGTCATCCCCTTCGGGAAAAACAAAGTGCCCACAAATTACCACATAGGTGGTAATCCATTAAGTACGGAAGACGTAATTGGGGATTTGGGGACCCAAGTAGTTAGAAACCTCTCTTGACAATCACGTTGCCAGAGTGGTTAGAAAGACCTTCTATATAGCCCACCTTATCACGAAAGGGTTCACATCTGGAACTAGAGAGGTCATTGTGCCCCTCTACTCATCACTCATCAGGCCCATAATTGAATACAATGCCCCATTTGGGATGTACCTTACCCGACACCTGCAGCAACTGGAGAGGCCCCAAAAGTACCTCACCAAGAGGATCAAGGGACTCAAACAGATGCCTTGTGCAGTTTGGCTAAAGAAACTCCAGCTCTACTCAGTTGCTTACTGCCTACTCACAGGTGATCTATGCCTGACTTATAAAGTCATGTCCAACCCAGAATTAATGGACATACTCCACCTCAGGAAATCCAAATCCCTTAGAGCTACACGCTCCAGGGACTTGAACCTCAGCACAGAAATATATAGGAAATGCTGGAGGGACAGATTCATATGCCAGAGGCTGCCCTCACTCTGGAACAGAATCACAGTTCATGTTAGGCAGAGCCCCTCGCTGACCCTCTTCAAGAGAAATCTTGACAAGTGGATGGGAGATCGTAAGTTCACCCCTGGGATCTCTTCTGTGTCCCTGCTAGACAGGGCACAGTAAACTAACCTTAAAAGGAATGTCTTCTGTGACCTACTCTACAGAGGCACAGTAAACCGATCTAAAAGGGTGGCGAAAGCCAAACACACTCTGGCTAGGCTTGTAAATGCCCCAGGGCAGATAGCCTAGTATAAACCTATGAACCTATACATTTGCATTTTTTGTGCTTGCAGAGTATGAAGCATTTATAACCAAACTTGACACAACATTTCTGCACCCACTCGTTTAAAGTCACATATCTGTTCAGCC
The DNA here is from genome assembly GCF_019279795.1 of Protopterus annectens. Classification (NCBI taxonomy): domain Eukaryota; kingdom Metazoa; phylum Chordata; order Ceratodontiformes; family Protopteridae; genus Protopterus; species Protopterus annectens. Next base: position 72,152,487 of record NC_056730.1, read on the forward strand.
AGTTTTACTTTCATCTTGTGCGAGGAAATAAAATCTGGTTTGTAAAAGAGCTGCAAAGCAAAATCACCAGTATTTCAAAATGTTTAATAAGTGGTCTTTTTTTTTTTTTTTCTGCCTCTAGGTTAGGATGTCCTGGTTTTACACTACCCGAGTATGAACCTACCCCTGTGGATGAACGAGCATCAAAGTCTCTCTTCTTTCCAGACGAGGCGATAAACCATCATCCAAGATTTAGGTAACTTTTTCGCAGAGTATATTTTATGAATCTATAGTTTCAAAATATGTTTTCAAACATTATAGCATTATATGTTAATCCTCTAAAGAGTATTTGTAAACTTAATGGTAACACATTTTAATGAAATGGTCTTGCTCCCCAACCTGCTGTTTAGCCAAGTATCTATGCCTCATAGCCTTTGAATGTCTAAGCATTGCGAATTATGAGATGGGATTGTATTCTATGCTCACATTTTCTGATACGTCTTTGCCAATCTAAGTCTGCACATTGTGTATATTAATATCTGCCTGTATTCTTTGTCTATATTTTTCTAAACATGTCTGCCTGAGTTTATCACTCGGTGATGTATGTACTGTCACTTTTTTGGTATGTGGAGCTTTTTTCCCAGGGCATCCACTAAAAATGGACATATATCTAGTCGGACTATCCCGGTCAACAAATATAAAATAAATAAATGGGGATTAAACGTAGATTTCATTAGTTTGTTTCGGTAGTAAAACTGGATTTTATATCCTTAATACATTTGTCTTAATTTAAACTGCTCTTTTAACAGATTGTTTACTTTAGGTCATTTTACACTACTGTATTCCTGGTGTCTCACATATAGGTAGTTCCATAAAAAACTGCCTCCATTTCTTTACCATCATTTGTTTAAAATTGAGTTCATCAAATCGTCCTAGGATGTCCAGTTTTCATTCTTAGAAAACCTGACATTTTTCCTTCTTTACTTCTAGTAATACTTGATGGCACCTTCAAAAGCAAACAAATTCCCTTTATAGAATACTATTTTACACAGGTTTTAATTACCACATGGTCCAGGGATGACATTTTATTTTTGTTTTTCTTGCTTGACATTTAATAATTCTGTTATAAGGTGAAAGATGCCTATTTGGAATTGATTATCTTAAAATAACCCTCCGTGAAAACAACTTTTCAACATTTAGGTCATTGTTACAGTAACTTAAGCTATATGGGTTATGCTTTTGCTTTTAGGATAAGACTACCACACAACTTTCAAAGCTTTAGGACACCTCCCACCCATCCAAACTGCCATTGGATTGAGCCAAATTAAAGGCAGTTTGGACGCCAAAAAGCTTCAGAGTGCATCACCTCTGCAGGCTTTGTAGAACTGATGGTTAGCTAGTGACCCTTTCAAGGCTAGTGAGATTACTGCCATGATTACTTACTTATGTAGGGCTTATGTAAACATACCTTGTAAAAACTTATTTTTATTTGCTTATGTAGTATTAGTGGGTGGAGGCAGGATTGGTGCTTTTGTTTGATTGTTGGGGAAACTTTTACTCTAAATCTCAAATTACTGAGGCTCCTCTATCTGCTTGTAAGGTCGCTTTCCCTGCTTAAACATGGAGTAATTTTCAGTCTCTGTGGTTCTTGCTTCTCCTGTCAGAAAATAGAAGAAAGGATATCTGAATGACTCCATCACTGCCTCACCCCGTTTAGTGACTCTGCTGGCTAATACTGGTTCATTGGACCATCCTCCTTTTACTCTTGGCCCATCTGGTGTAGCTCCTCAGGAAACCACTAAGGACATGAAGATTTCTTTGTGCACTGTGATTGTATGGTTACTGTCACAGGGAAGGGAAAACCAGTGTTTTTTTGGGTTGTGGGAAAAGAGCAGATGAGGATTTATTGCTTAGATGAGGTAATGTGCCCAATTACCAGGCTAGTGTTCCAGTAATGGGTTGGTCCCTTTCTGAGGAATCTACTAAGAAAAAAACGCAAAAGCTCTGAAATGTTTCTTTCCTTGTCTCATTATCTATGGACGGTTAAGATTTGCTGAAGGATTGCTCTCTGCTTTTAATATGTTAAATCCTGATTTATCACTGCCTTCTTTTAGAAAAAGAAAATATTTCACTGTGTCTGACAGTGATTTACAGTCAGATAAGCAGAGATGGCAGAGGGAATGTGATTCTTCAGTTATTTCTATGCATGCTGAAGATTCTAATTCAGACAGACAATGTTTTTTATTCAGTGATCTTTCTGGTGTATGCACAACAGAGAACCTGACCTCTCCTCTCTGTCTTTGTTGTGATTCCAAAATTCAGAGTGCTATCCCTTCAAACCCTTTTACCTCTTATAACCTCCAGCAACTTCATGGTAACATTGGACCTAAAAGATGCTTATCATTACATTCCAGTTTACAAAGAGTTCATGTGTTTAAGATGTTCTGTGTCTCACTTACATTATTAGTTCTCTGTGTTGCCCTTTGGTCTGTTCACTGTACCAAGGGGATTTACAAAGTGCCTGGCTCCAGTTATACTGCAGGCCTCAAGGTATCTACTTTTTCTATATTTAGGTGACTGTCTTATATTTGTAGACACTTTCTAGTTGTCGGGATGCTCTTCTATGGGTCATGAAATTCCTGTACAGTCTGAGGTTTCAGATGAACTTAAAAAATCGTGTCTCATCCCTTCCAACTCACTATTTCTTCAGAGATGCCTTCTAGAGTAAGTCCTAGAAAGAGGCTTTCTTCTGTAGACAAGGCACAACAGTGCAATAAAATATTCCCAGACTTCTCCAACCAATTTCAGGCTTCTGCCAGGGAATTTCTTACGATTCTAGGTTTCATGGACTCCATGGCTCTCATAATTCCCCTAGCCCAGACTTCACATGAGAAGAATTTAGTGGTAGCTCAGATTAGTCTCGACTCCGCATCAACACCCCTTTAGTTGTCAGATTCCAGATGTTTTTCGTGTTTCACTGTTGCAGTCATTACATTTGGGTAATCCTGCTGGCAGGTTGCCCTCAGCCGGCCTGAATTCCAAAGTCTTGGGTCCTGCGTCAGCTGCTGTTGCCTCTTCCCTGATGTCAGGTCGTCAGGGGTATAAAAGAAGCAGCCAACACCATTTTCTTCAGTCTTTCTTGCCACGCGGTGCCCAAAGCAGAAGCAGTTCGCAAGTGCCAGTCAGCCAACTCCTAAGATTTTCGTGTTTGAGTTTCAGATCCAAAGTCTTCAATAAAGCTAAGTACCCCGCTGGGGAAACTTTTTTCTTGCTCCAGACCGATGTCAGAAAAAGTTAATAATTGTATTTCTTGTGGAAAGCAAATACCTCATAACGATTTTCATTCTTACTGCATTCCTTGCCTAGGCCCTGATCACAACGTTACTGGTTGTCGGTTTTGTGCTAGATTTAACCAACGCACTATTAAGCGTCGGTATAATTTTGCTTTAAAGTATTTTGGTAGCCAGTTTAATTAACCTGAAATGTCGTCGGATAGCCATCCAACTACCAGAGTTTACAAAAAACGCAAAGAAAAGGATAGAGAAAAACAACCGAGGCCCAAAACAGACGACGAAGCTTCTCCTAAGCCAGTCGCCGGTTCACCAGTTTTCAGTGAGGCGCTTTCGCAGCCCCTGACAACCGCTACTTTAGAGTCGCAGGCTGCTACCGACTCCCACGTGGAGCCGGCCATGCCGCTGGATACTCAAGGTATTGCAGCCTCAGACGCTAATTCCTCAGATGGGTCCGGAGCCGCTGAGCAGGTACTGGCTGCTGAGGGTGTATTCAGACCTAAACATCTTTACATTAAAATGACTTCATCTTCAAAGGCAAAGACTAAAGCATCTTCTAAAGCAAGGAAACAAACTCAAGAGCCACGTGTACAGGCCTCTATGCCCAAAAAAACAGATGATCAAAATGGCCGAAGACCTGATTACCTTGATCAGGGGTCCCCATCCCCCTCCTGATAAGAGGCCTAGGCAAGACACTGACTGAATCTTCAGATCAGGTTATTTCTTCTGATTCTTCTTCTGATCAGGGATATTCTTTACCCCCCTATGAGGATTCTGATGCTGAAGAGTCTATACCTTCAGCATCTCCTCCTGAGGACTATTCCTTTGGGGAAACCTTGCATACCATGAGGGAGCATTTTCACTGGGAAAGCCAAGATTTCTCAGAATCTAAAAAGAGGCTCAGGGATTTCCTTTTACTACCACAGCACAGGCCTCTAGCCATTCCACCTGTGTTAGACATTGTAGATGATGTGTTTTCAGAGTCTAGTTTGACCCCTGACTCCTTACCCCCAGCTCCTGTTAAGCCTGACAGATATTACAGGGCTCCTGACTCTCACAAATTTCTTTTTAAAAACCATGCTGCTGACCCAGAAACTATTTCACAGGGTCCAAAGGGAGTTAAGGCTTCCACAGCTAAAAACCCAACCCCGTCTGACAGAGATTCAAGGGCATTGGATAGATGGGGAAAAAAGGTTTACACATCTGCAACTTTGTCTATAAGGGCCTTAAATTGTCAGTTTCATATGCTCAGGTATCAGCAACATGTCATGGGATTGCTTAAACAGAAAATTATGTTAATCTCTGAATGTGCAGAAAACAATGAAATGCAGGATTTATTGCATGCAGCTGAACAAGTTGGAAAGCAGACTTTGCAATGTGGTTATGATTCTTTGGAGGCCTCCTGCAGGGCCGCAGTTACAGGTTCTGTAATTAGGAGGCATGCTTTGTTAAAGGAACAAAATCTGCCTGATCATGTTAAAGTTAAATTACTAGATGCACCTTTACAGCATGATACTTTGTTTGGTGTTAAGGCAGAAGAGATGATGTCCTTCAAGGATGCATCTGCAGTCATCACATATGGGTTGTCCTGCCTCAGGCAGCCACCGATCGGTTGTTCCAAAAAGTGGCAGGGCGCGGCTGATGATGTAGCCCTTCCCCCGGCGTCAGCGCCTGGGGTATAAAAGAGTCAGCGGCCAGCTCCTGTAATTCAGCTACCAAGACTTCAAAGCTAAGTACCCGTTGGGGACTCTTTCTTGCCTCAGCCGATGTCAGATAAAGTTAATAATTGTTTAACTTGTGGGAAACAAATACCTAGGCCCAGCACGCCGTCTCGGCCTGTTCTGCCTGTGCTTCCTTCAACTCGACTCTTACACTCTTAGGGTGAGTTGGAGTTTTTTTTTTGGGGCTGGGGTTTTTCAGATAATATGTCGCCGGAGACTGACTTAACATTTGATTAAGAAACTGAAGGACAAGGACACGGCCGGGCCGCGGTCCCGGCTGAAACCACGGCGACGCAGCGTTTGGACTGAAAACCACGGCCAGGGTACTTCCTACCACGAAAACCGCCAGCCGACTACCGCCCGACTGAATCAGTTATTGAATTGCCAACAGAAACTGGTGTCCTGGAACCTTCCGACACCCAGCCAGGCCTCCTGCATCCATGTCCATTAAGGCATTCTCTAGGGCTAAAGCTGCTAAACTCTCCAAAGCTTTGCCTCCCAAGGTTATCCCTCAGGGACCCACTACAGGTTCACAGATTCTAAGCTTAGCAGAGGACCTTATCTCCCTCTCAACCTCATCCGGACAGGGGCTTTCAACCTCCTCCAGACAAAGGTCCAGGGTTGAGCCCTCTGATCCCCACTCCTCAGATGAGGCCTCAGATGGTTCTACTCTCTCTCACACCCAGGAGGAGCTTTTTCGCCTATGAGGATTCTGATGCAGAGGAATCTATTCCTTCTCCCCTCCTGAAGAGTTTTCCTTTGGGGAGACACTCCACACTATGAGAGAGCATTTCCAGTGGCAGGGCCAGGAATTCTCTGATTCCAGGAAGAGATTAAGGACCTTCTTGCATTTGCCTCAGCATAGACCTTTGGCTATTCCTCCTGTTTTGAATGTCATTGATGATGTGTACTCTGAGTCTAGCACAACCCCCTGTCAAACCCGATAGGTACTACAGGGTCCCGGACTCGCATCTTCACCTTTACAAGGCCCACACTGCTGATCCGAAAGGGAGTCTGGAGCTTTAGAGATGGGGTAAAAAAGTGTATACTTCTGCTACTCTTTCTATGAGGGCATTGAATTGTCAATTTCATATGATACAGTACCAAGAGTATTTGTTAGATGAATTGCATAAAAAACTGTCTTCACCTGAACCCCTAGATCGCAAATCACTTCAGGATCTGGTACATAACTCCCAACAGGTTAGCAACCATTTCTTGCAATGTGGTTATGATGCATTGGAAGCTTCATGGGCTGAAGGAACAATCTCTGCCAGACCATGTCAAAGCAAAGCTTCTGGATGCTCCACTGGAAAAGCAAAAGTTATTTGGCTCCACGGCTCAGGAGGTCCTAAAGAAAGTTGAAGAAAAGGCAAAATCTGTACAAACTGTCAAAGATTTTCTCCAAGTCCAACCACCAAGATTCAGCAGGAATTGGCCTTCCAAAAATTGGTCCTTTCCAGACACAGAGAGGTTTCAGAGAGGCAAGAACAGGTGTGCCAGAGGTAGAGTGCAAGCTAGAGGCTCCTACAGAGGACGTCAATGGCAGCCTCCCAACCAGAGAGGTAATGCAGGACCTACAACTGCTGCACAAGGACAGGCTCAATGACTTTACTTTGACACCACCAACCAGGGCTCAATAAAGCTTTCTTTATTCTCAAAAAATTGGCACAGTATTACAAGGGACAAATGGACACTACAAATAATAGACAAAGGATACAGGTTCCATTTTCATACATTACCAAAAAGAAAAGGCATGCCAGACCTGCCACCGAATCAAAGGGCAGAGGCTTTGAAATAAATCTCCAGCTTAATGCAAATGAAAGCTATAGAAAAGGTTCCTCTCTCAGAACAAGGCAAAGGATTTTATTCCAGACTATTCCTTGTTCCAAGAAAAGAAAAACAATGGAGGCCTATTCTCAACTTGTCCGCACTGAATACTTATCTCATTGTACCAAAGTTCAAAATGCTGACTCTAGAGCAGCTCCTTCCCATGCTGGGCAAGGGGTCTTGGCTGGTAACTCTAGACCTCAAAGAGGCATACCTGCATGTCCCTATCAGACAAAGTTGCAGAAGACACCTCAGATTTCTTGCAGGTTCAGAGCATTATCAATTCTCAGCATTGCCCTTTGGCTTATCTACTGTGCCCAGAGTATTCACGAAATGCCTGGCATCAGTAATTGCACACTGCAGACTTCAGGGGATTCAAATATACCCATATCTGGACTGCCTTATACAAGCGGACAGCCAACAAACTTTGGTAAAACATTTGAATTACGCCATTCGCCTACTTCAGGCCCTGAGATATACAGTCAACATTCACAAATCAAGACTTGTTCCATCCCAAAGAATAACCTTTCTGGGTGCGAATCTAGATACAACCACCCAAATGGCTTTCCTCACAGAAGAAAAACAAAGTCAACTACCAGATTACTTCAAAAGGCTGACAAGACAAACTCAGCTGACTGCAAGGAATATCCTGCAGGCCCTGGGTTACATGGCTTCTTGCATCCTTCTGATTCCACAAGTAAGGCTGCATATGAGGAAACTACAATGGTACCTAAGGAGTTTATGGTCTCAGCACAATCACAGCTTGGAAACTTTGATACCACTCATTCCATGCCTTCAAAAGGAATTTTTGTGGTGGGCTCAAGCAAGCCAGTCAAACAGGAGTCTGCCCTTCAGCAAACCAATAGCCAGCCAAACCATTCTTCAGACCACGGATGGGGAGCACATGGAGGGCAGATGCATGCAAGGTCTATGGTCACAAAAGAGCTACGCATGCACATAAACCACAAGGAACTGCTGGCAGTGATACATGCAGTCAAGCCTTCAAACCTTTTCTGCATCAAGGCCACCTACTAATAGACAGACAACACCACAGTTATGTGGTACATAAACAAGCAAGGAGGCACCCATTCATATCCTCTTTGCAGACTGGCAATGAATCTATGGGAACTTTCCTTGAAACTCAACATAGAGCTGCAATCTCAATTTGTGAAAGACAATATACTGGCGGACAGCTTAAGCAGAAATATCATGGATGCACACGAATGGATGCTGCACCCAGACATCTTTCTACAGATAACACAATCATGGGGGAGGCCGGACATAGATCTTTTTTGCTTCCCCCCACAATCATCAGCTGAAGAAATTCTGCTCAAGGACATACCACCCACAAGCATGGAAAGTGACTCTTTCAGCTGGAGAACTCTAACAGTGTATGCATTTCCACCTCTCCCATTAATGACCAAGGTCTTACTGAAGATCAGGACAGAACAGCCAAAAGTGATTCTGATAGCTCTGGACTGGCCAAGACAGCACTGGTACCCACTGTTAAAGAGCATGTCACTGCGAAACCATGGCCTCTTCCTCAATGGCCACTGCTCGACACAGCACAATTACAAAACTCTGCATTCCAACCTGAAAACCTTGCAACTAACAGCCTGGAAAATACCTTGACTCCTCCTTAGGATAGGCTATCCCAGAGAGTGAAGGATATTATCATGGAAGCTCGCCGGCCTTCCACAAGAAAGGCATATGCAGCAAAATGGAAAAGATTTCTCATTTGGAACACCACAAAGGGCCTAGATCGACAGTGATGAACATGGCATATCCTGGAATACTTGGCAGAAATGTTCCACAATGGTCTGTCTTACTCTTCCATTAAAATTCATCCTTCAGCAATTTCAGCAGAGTACAATACTGATCCACCTGTCTTCTCACATCCTCTCCTAAGGCAGTTTCTAAGAGGGATTAAAAACATCAAGCCTCCAAGGACACCACCACTGCCTACTTGGGACCTTAACTTCGTGTTGGAAAAACTAACACTGCCTCCCTTTGAACCAGCAGCATCTGCAGAACTACAGTTCTTGTCTTGGAAGACTGCCTTCCTTCTGGCCATAACCTCAGCAATAAGAGTATCTGAGTTACAGGCCCTCATGGCAGTACAGCTATTTATTATTTTTCATCAGGACAGAGTTTCATTGAGAACCAATCCTACATTTATGCCAAAGGTGGTATCCAGGGTCTCATTAAACCAAGCTATTCATTTGCCTACCTTCTTTCCGAATCCACAAAACAAAGGGGAGAAACTTCTGCACACCCTGGACATACACAGACAGTTGTGCTACTACTTGGACAGAACTAAAAGTTACAGAAAAACTGACCAGCTGTTGGTAGCGTATGCTGCTAGTGCACAAGGAAAAGCAATTTCCAAACAGACAATCTCAAAATGGATAGGGAATTGCATTTGTTTTTGTTACTCCTTTCATGGAAAAACTGTGCCAGCTAACATTAGACCTCATTCCACGAGAGCCACAGCCACCTCCACTGCCTTCTTAAGAGGGGTGGCTACCAAGGACATTTTAGAAGCTGCTACATGGAGCTCCATGCATACATTTTCCAAGCATTACAATTTACCTTTATATTCCAGATCCAGAGCAGGCTTCAGTCCTGCAGGGCATTTTAGCTACACCATCCTATACATAGATCCTCCACCTCCAGATTGCTATGGTATTCTACCCATATGTGATGACTGCAGATGCATCCTTGAAGGACATAGTACAGTTTTGTACCTACCATAAATGTAGATGTCCGATAGGTATGCATCTGTAGTCAGGTTTTCCCTCCCTCCTTCCCCTCTGTGGTATTTCCTGGGTAATACTCCCTCTTATAGCTAGCTGGGGTTATCTGTTATGGTGTATTTGTTTTTTATTACTGTGCATGTTTGAAATATTTTGCATTTCTCCAAATTTCCTTAGAGGGCACCTGGCATCTGGGGCAAGAAAAACTGAGGAAGATGGCGTTGGCTGACTCTTTTATACCCCAGGTGCTCGGGCTGCCTGAGGCAGGACAACCCATATGTGATGACTGCAGATGCATACCTATCGGACATCTACATTTATGGTAGGTACAAAACTGTACTTTAACGAAAATGGAGGACAAAGCTAAATCTATGCAAACTGTTAAAGATTTTTTACAAGTACAGCCACCCAGGTTTAGTAGACACTAGCCTACAAAAAATTGGTCCTTTCCTGTGTCAGACAGACCTCAAAGGGGCAGATCCAGACGCCCTAGAGGCAGATCCCAGGAGCAAGGTTCTTGTAGGTCAAAGCAATGGGGTGCTTCTACCTCCAAAGCTGGGGAAGATAAATCACAACCATACAGGAAACAGTCCCAATGACATCCCCTGCCTGCACCAAGCACTTGTCTTCTGGCAGCATCCTTAGGGGGAAAATTAGCAATTTTTGCTCAAAATTGGCGCATTATAACCCAGGACAAGTGTGTTCTAAATATAGTGTCACAAGGCTACAAATTCCATTTCGATACACCACCAAAGGCAAACGGACGGCCAAATCTGCCAAAAAATCAATGGGCAGAGGCACTAAAACAAGTTGCATCCCTCATGGACATGAGGGCCATTCAGCAAGTACCAAAGCAAGGGCAGGGACAAGGATTTTACTCAAGACTGTTCTTGGTACCCAGAAAGGACAAGGCCTGGAGACCGATACTGGACCTATCAATTCTGAACACATTCCTGGATATTCCAAAATTCAGAATGTTGACTTTGCAGCAGCTTCTGCCCATGCTGGGCAAGAAAGCTTGGCTCATGACTGTAGACCTAAAAGAGGCATACCTGCATGTTCCAATCAGACAATCGTGCAAAAGATACCTCAGTTTCAAGGCTGGTTCAATGCATTACCAATTCTCTGCACTGTCCTTTGGCTTATCTACTGTGCCCAGGGTCTTTACAATGTGCCTAGTACCAGTAATTGCATTCTGCAGACAAAGAGGAATACAAATATATCCTTACTTTGACGACTGTCTAATTCAAGCAGAGAACAAGGACAGTCTTCTTCAGCATCTGCCGTTTGTAAAAAGACTTCTAACATGCCTAGGGTACACAGTCAACGAAAAGAAATCAAAACTAGTACCCTCTCAAGAGATAAAATTCCTGGGTGCAAGCTTGAATACAACTGCCCAGATGGCTTATCTCATGCCAGAAAAACAAAGGCAACTGATTACCTATTTCAAAATGTTGGCAACAAAGGCCCAGTTATCTGCAAGAAAAATTCTGCAGGCTTTGGGTTCATGGCATCCTGCATCCCACTAATTCCATATGCAAGACTGCATATGAGGAAACTTCAGTGGTACCTAAAAAGTGTTTGGACTCAACATTGCCACAGCCTGGAAACAATGATTACTCTCATTCCCTGCCTGCAACAAGAGTTTCGTTGGTGGGCAAAGTCTTGTCACCAGAACAAGGGACAGCCATTCCCATTACCCCCAGCAAGGCAGACACTAACAACGGATGCATCAGATTATGCCTGGGGAGCCCACATGGCAGGAAGATGCATTCAGGGCACATGGTCCTCAAACCAAATGCATCTACATATCAATCAAAAAGAGATGCTAGCTGTTCAAAATGTCCTGACAGCCTTCAAGGACCTACTTCATCTGGGACAACTACTGATAAAGACAGACAACACCATGGTCATGTGGTATATAAACAAGCAGGGGGGCACTCATTCTTGCCCCCCTTTGCAGACTAGCCATGACATTGTGGGACACAGCTCTGACTTACCAAGTACATCTGCAGGCACAATTCCTGCCAGGAAAGGAAAATACTCTGGCAAACGAACTAAGCAGAAACCTCATGGATACCCACGAGTGCAAGCTGGATTCACAATTCTTCAGCATGATAACAAGGAAATGGGGATGCCCCGACATAGATCTATTTGCCTCCCCTCAAAACTACCAACTAAGAAGATTCTGCACAAGGACTATCACGGACAAGCATGGAAAGTGGATGCCCCATCTTTCAGCTGTGTATGCCTTTCCTTCACTACCTCTCCTCCCCAAGGTCAGACAGGAGAAGCCAAAGATGGTATTGATTGCCCCAGACTGGCCACGCCAGTACTGGTATCCAATCCTAAGGAACTTGTCTCTATGCCCAGCTTGGATCTTACCTCAAATACCTAGTCTACTGTCCCAGCAAAACAATCGGATCCTGCACAGTCAATTCAGGACATTAAACCTGGCAGCATGGCGGATAATGTAGTCATACAAAAAACACCTCTCAGTAAAGCAGTGATGGATGTCATTCTGGAACCCAGAAGGCCTAGTACTAGAAAGTCTTATGCTGGAAAATGGAAGAGATTCTGTGCTTGGAACCAGGCACAAGGAACTGATACAGCTGTACCAAACATTCCTCAGATTTTGCAATACTTAACTGAGATGTTGGACAAAGGCCTATCTTTTTCATCAATTAAAATTCATGCCTCTGCCATTTCGGCTCATTACAATACAGAGCCACCAATTTTTTTCATCCTTTTACTAAAGCAGTACCTCAGAGGAGCCAACAATTTAAGGCCTCCAAGGAGATTATCAATACCTGCATGGGACCTCAACTATGTCTTGGAAAAGCTCACCCTGCCTCCTTTCGAGCCAGCTGCTACTGCTGATATAAAGTTTTTATCTTGGAAAACAGCTCTGCTCCTAGCAATTACTACTGCAAGACGAGTTTCAGAGCTACAGGCGCTCATGGCTATGGAACCTTTTATCATTTTTTTATCCAGACAGGGTCTCTCTGAGGACAAATCCAACATTTATGCCTAAAGTGGTGTCCAATGTGGCTCTTAACCAAACTATTCATCTGCCAACTTTTTACCCAAATCCACAGAACAAGGGGGAGAGAATTCTGCATTCTTTGGACGTACACAGACAACTTAGATTCTACTTGGACAGAACCAAAGCTTTCAGGAAGACAGAGCAATTACTAGTGGCATATGCTGCAGGAACACAAGGAAAGGCTACATCAAAGCAGACTATTTCCAAGTGGATAGGCCACTGCATTTGTTTCTGCAATTTACACCATGGCAAACAAGTGTCTAAGGGCATTAGGCCACATTCCACCAGAGCTGCAGCCACTTCAGCAGCCTTTCTCAGGGGAGTACCAACCAGAGACATTTTAGAGGCGATTACTTGGAGTTCAGTGCACACCTTTACAAAGCATTATCATCTGCCACTCTACTCTAAATCCAGGGCAGGCTTTGCCACTGCAGTTCTGCAAGGCCTCATAGCTGCTCCTAATGCTGTTTAGCTCCAGCCCCCCAACCATAGCTTTGGGACTCTACCCAAATGTAATGACTGCAACAGTGAAACACGAAGAACATAGTACCATTGTGTACACTTAGCATAAATGTAGATGTTCGAGTGTATTCACTGTTGCAGTCCAGGTTACCCACCCACCATCCCCTTTTTTCTCTGTGGATCTTATCTTATCTTTCCTTCTCTGATTCATGCACCCTATGTGGTGTATTTGCTTATAGATGAAGGTAAAATTTATATTGGTGCACTTATTGATTTTTATATATATATATATATATATATATATATATATATATATATATATATATATAATATAAAGTTTGGCTACCCTTTTAGGGGGCATCTGACATCTGGGGGCAAGAAAAACTGAAGAAAATGGCGTCAGCTGCTTCTTTTATACCCCTGACGTCAGGGAAGAGGCGACGGCAGCCGACGCAGGACCCAAGACTTTGGAATTCAGGCCGGCTGAGGGCAACCTGCCAGCAGGATTACCCAAATGGTAAGTGTACACAACTGTACTTTCTGGAGTTTGTCAGAAGGGAATTACTCTGCTGGGCAGACTATCTCTCAGTTCAGGTCTCCCTTCACACTTCAGCCTTCCTCGTAGTCTGACACAGCAGATACCTTCTCATTACCTTGGATTGGAATGTTCTTGTATGCCTTTCAAATGATACCCTGTGTTCTTCTAAAGATCCAGAAGGACTCTCCAGAGATTGTGATGGTGACACTCTTTTGGCCCAGCCAACAGCAGTTCACCCTTTTCTGAAGGTGACAAGGGTAAATGACAAGCTTCTGTACAAGGCTGGTTGTACTTGCATAAAACAGGGGTTGTTTGATGTACCTCAACCTGAAAACACTTCAACTAACTGCCTGGAAGATAGTTTTGATATCTTTTCGGCATTTTCGAAGATGTGCAGCAGGTGTTAAGGGAGTTGCAAACAGCTACTGGAAAATCATATATACACTGACAATATTTTCTTGTTGATGCCACTCTAAGAACCGGAATCCTTTCAAGGTCCAGTTGCTTCTGGTTCTTTATTATTAGTGTGAGTTTTAATTCTCTGGCCTTTCATATTCCTCTGTCAAGTTTCATTTTTCTGCCATTTTTGCTTGCCTACCCTTAGATCCCCTCTTTATACCTGTTCTCAGTTCAAGCAATTTTTGAACAAGATTTTCCATGTCTAACCACCTAGTAGAACGCAAGTGTGTCCTCCTTGAGGTCTTAATTTTTTTGCTTGAAAAGTTGATATTTCTTCCATTTGAACCAACTCATCAGGCTGGCTTGAGGATCTTAATGTAGAAGAATGTAGTTCTCGTTGATCTGACACCTGCAAGACGGTTATTAGACTTACTAGCTCTTATGGTGAGTCAGCCCTACCTCATTTTCCATAATGACTTTTTTCTGGGGGAACTAATCCTTTTATACCTAAAGTGATTTCAGAATTTACTTTAAGCTAGACTGTTAATTTCACCGTATTCCTTCCACAACCTAAAAACAGTGGCAAATAGATCCTCCTTACTGTGGATGTCTACAGTTCAGGTGAAAGCCGATCAGGTGTTTGTTTCCTGTGAGAGTAAACAAAAAGGACAACCAGTGTAAAAGCAGACCGTTTTCAAATAGTTGCCGCATTCTCCTACTTTCTTTCTGCTATACTGACCATAACAAAACACTTCCAGACAGGGTTAGGGCTCACTCTCCATAACACACCACTTCCAGACAGGGTTGGGGCTCACTCTCCATAACACATCACTTCCAGACAGGGTTGGGGCTCATTCTTCATAACAAAACACTTCCAGGCAGGGTTGGAGCTCACTCTCCATAACAGAACACTTCCAGACAGGGTCACTCATCCAGGTCTTTTACCTAATCTGTTGCTTTTTGGAAGGGAGTGGACTCTAAGTATTCTGTAGACAGCAACATGGTCCTCTGCACGTACTTTCACAAAACATTGTAAACTAGATTCATTTTTGAGGTTCAAAACAGATTTTCCAAGGTCCATTTTTAAGGGGCTCCTGGATTCTTGAATTAGTTCCTTCTCTCCCAATATGAGTTTAAGAAGCGCTAATCTTTCCGTAAAGCTTAGGCTACTGCATCAATGATCAAAATGTTGAACATAGTAAACTTAGCATAATAGTAGATGTTCTAATAGATCACTGTTGCAGTAGCTGCCCCTTCTCTCCAGCCCTCTTATTTGTTTGGCAGTACAGTGGTGCAGCAGATAGTGTTGTAGCCTCACAACAAGAGGTTCCCCTGTTCGATTCTCTGCTGAGGTGCCTTCTGTGTGGAGTCTGCATATCCTCCTTGTTTGCGCTTGTTTCCTCCAGGTGTTTCTGTTTCCTTCCACATTCCAAAGACACATTGTAGGTGGATTGGACACTTTAAATTGACCACAAGTTTGAGTGTGCATGCTAATGAGTGGTGTGGAAGAACTACCGAGGCAGGGCTAGCCACCCGGCGGTGTAAACCTTGGCTATAGATGATTGTCACTGTTGAAGTGACACCCAACCCTATGTGCCAAAAAAGAGGAAAAGGGTTGTGGATGGATGGATAGATATACAAGATAAAGATAGATTGCAAGGGTGTCCTCACTTTGGTCCTCACTAATATGGGAGATGTGCTGCACATCCCTAGAGTAATGTCTTCCCTGGTAAGGTCAGACCACAGAATGGTTTCTTTTAGAATAAAAATAAAACCTGGAACTCCAGCTAGCCCTAGAATATACAGGAACTACTCTAAGGCTGACCTCCTGCTATTACATAATAACCTGGCAAAATTTAAAGCTCCTATAAACCCTGAAAACACTGCTGCGTACATAACTGTTCACAAAAACCCTATACAAGCAAGTTAATAGCCGCAGAGAAGCTGTACCCAACAGGAATAAGTACAGAACTAACCCAGAAAACAAGCCACCCTGGTGGAATCACAGCATCAGTAGTCTAAAAGAAAGAATACAGTTTTGGCAAAAATTAGGAGGTGCAGTGCCAGCAGGATAAAAGCTCTGTCATCAAACTAAGCAAACAGCTCAGTGCATAAGTAAAGTTTACCAAAGCCAGATTTGAGGTAAATTTGACCTATCATGCCAAGGAAAACTACAAGGCATTTTTTGCCTATGTCTGCAGCCTCAAAGGCAGTATTAGTTGTGTGCAGAGTCCATTGTTAATGGAACCACCTATTCGGAGTCGGAAGATATAGCAAACATCGTGGCAGACAAGTTCAGCTCCAACTTTACCCCTGTCTTCCCCTCAATCTTCCATCAGAAAATACCATCAAGTATAACTCCTCCCCTGCTATCACTAGGGAACAGGTCCTTAATGCTCCGTCTAAGGGCAAGAACACTGCATCAGTGGCCCCAGACAATATTTCAGAATGCCTTCTATATAGCATGAAACATGACTTGTCAGGCCGTCTGGAATTATTATTTAACTGTAGCTTTCAAACAGGCATTATGCCTCATGAATGGACAACAGCAACAGTCATATCTCTGCACAAAGGCTGGCCATCTAGAGACCCTGGAAACTACAGACCCATAAGTCTCACTAGTCTTGTATGCAAAGCAATGGAAGGAGTTATCATGGAAATGATCAGTAATGTAGAAAACCTCCAGACACTGGACCCAACCCAATTTGCCTTTGTCAAGGGCAGATCATGCCTACTAAACCTGGTGGACCTCTTTGAGAAGATCACCAAAGCAGTGGGTGAGGACATAGTGGTTCACACTGCCTACCTTGACCTGGCAAAGGCATTTGACACAGTACCCCATTCGAGCATTGTTGACAAACTCAAGAAGATAGATGCAAATCCTTGTCACCTGGTGGATAGCCAGCTGGCTCACAGACAGGAGTCCAGAAGTTAAAAATGAAGAGTCCAGCTCTACAAAGAGGCTAGTCACAAGCGGAGTCCCTCGGGGATCAGGATTGGTCCTGGGCCCGCTCCTTTTTGGCATTTGCTTCTCTGAAGTCAAGGCCAGTCTCAATAGCCTTTGGTTGACTAAATTTGCAGATGATTGCAAATTAGGAGCTGCCATTGAATCCCCCACTGACACAAATGTCCTCCATGAAGGGCTGACACAGAAAAACAACTGGAGTCAGAGCCATGGACTAAAACTAAATGCCAAGAAATGCATAATAGTACCCTTCAGGAAGTCATCCACCCCTACTAAGTATCTTATTGACAACGCACCCCTAAGAGGTGACACAGTAGTCAGGGGCTTGGGAACACACACAGGCAGTAATCTATCCTATGACTATCACATGTCTACAGTAGTGAGGAAACCATTCTGTGTTGTGTACCTTGTAAACAAAGATATGGAATCTGGGTCCAAGTATGTCATTATTCCACTGTATTTGGCATTCATCAGCCCTATCATTGAGTATAATGCCCCTTTTGGTATGTACTTAACCAGGCATATCCAACAATTGAGCGTTCACAGAGGTTCCTCACTAAAAGAATACAGGGCATAAGTAACATGTCCTTTGCAGACTGCCTCAAGGCCTTATCCCCTATATTCTGTCTCCTACAGGCTACTGAGGGGAGATATATGCCTGGTATACAAGACATTGCCAGACCCCACTCTGATGGACTTCCTGCTTATCCACAAAACAAACTGCACCAGAATTATAGGATCATAGGAGGTTACTAGGGTAAAGGCCCTGGGGCCCTTCCAAGCCTAGCCAAGAGTTTATCCCCAAAAAGAAACCTCAGTCAGCACCTATTGCCCCTGTCAGTGAGAGACACTGGTGGAACCCCAGAGGCAAATTTGTGGTTTCCCATCCACTCATCAAGGTTGCACCTGAAGAGGGTAAGCGAGGTGCTCTGTTTGAGCATTACCCATTCTTAAGACCTAAACCTTGCTCGTGATATAAACAGGACATGCTGGATAGACAAGTATGTATCCCAGAGACTACCCCTTCTCTGGAACAGGCTCCCCATCCATGTGAAGCAGAGTTCCTTTCTAACCCAGTTCATGTGTAACTTGGACAACTGGATGAGGAACAGGAAATTCATCCCTGGTTTGGCACCTGTGTCTGTAATGGACACAGGCAGCCTGTAAATAGTTAATCTCCCAGACCCCTTCTTGTAAATGTTTCATCTCCCAAGCCCCTGCTTACACTTACGAAGGGTACGAGAACTTGTCAGAGATTTGGGATGCATGGCTAAACTTAAAAAGGTCCTTGTGGTTGTTAGCCTAGTAAACACCTATGAACTTATGGAGAATCAAACACTTACAGCTCTTGCACAAGGTAAAATGACATCAGAGTCCTTGACTGCCAACATCCCTTTGAGGCTGAAGTCAAGAAAAACTCAGGTTAGAAACTTCTACATCTGAGTTGGACCTGAATGTCTCAGTTGTTTCTCTTGATGAGACTCTGAACTGAGCAGCTGCTGCTGTTCCCTCTATCAAAACCCCATCGGAGGCCAGTATGGTGCAGCCATATCACTCGTCTGTCATATCCATCCACTACTTCACTCCATCTGAAACAGGGGGACCATGGTTTGTTATATCTGCAGGACCAGACTGCAATACCTGAAATCTTATTTGGGGAAGAAGTTCCCCATTCCTTGATTGCGGTACATCAGACCCTAGAGCCTCCTCATTTGGTGCAGGCAGATGTCGGATGTGAGAAGCAGAAAATTAGACATACAATTTCTCCTCAGTCTACCAGGGATCCCCAGCAGGAATGGTAGGATTTTAACAAAGGCCTTTGTAAGACCAGTAAGTTTTTTAAGCCACCTTCCTTCTTTCCTGCTCCTGCTGTTTCTCCTCTTTCTTTTCCCTCAAAAGATAAAGGGAGAAATCAGAGGAGGTGGATTCTGATAGACGTGATTCCTTGGCCTATTCTCAAATATGTTCTGCTGTGACCTATGCTTTGGATAATGAAGATACTTTTCCCCCAGATTCCCCTGTGGAGGAACTTTCTTTAGGGACATCATTATTAAAATGATGCAACATTTTCACTAGGAAGGTTCTCAGTTGTATGACATCCAGAAAAGGTATTATGCTCTGGAAATGTACATGCCTAAGCCTTTGGCTATTCCTCAAGTTTTAGAAGTTTGTTGGATACTTTTTCCACTACTTCCCTCAATCCGGAGTCTCAACCATCTGCTGCTAAGAAACCTGACAGATTTCTACAAGGTGTTGGAGTTAGTTATGTTTGTATACAAGAACCCTTCTTCTGATCTATCTGTGACTAATCTTTCCACTGAAAAGTCTTCTAAACTCATTTTTTTCTTTTTATGTTTTGCCTGCAGATAAAGACAACAGAGCCACTGATAAATATGGCACAAACTTTATACTTCTTACAGTTTAGCTTTTAGAGCTATTAATTGCCAAATTAATAAGATCCAGTATGTTTGTCTATTATGGGTACCCTGGTTAAGATGATATCTGATTTTGTTGATTCAGATGCCAAGTTTTCTGGACTACCTCTTCTTAACTGCGTCTTGAGTGGCTAGGCATTCTGTTAAGTGTAGTTATGATGCTGCAGATGCCCCTTCTAAGGCTGCCACTGTTTTAGTTCTTAGTAGGTTTTCCTGTTTCAGACTTCAGCCTTTACAAAAACACGTCAAAGCGAAGCTGCTAGACTCTCCTTTGGAAAGGCAGCATCCTTTTGCTTCTTCAGCTGCAGAGTTTTTCGAAACCTTGCTGGAGAAGGCTAAGGTTGTGCAGTACTTTAAAAAAATTGTCTTCTTTTCCTAAATTTCATAGATGTATCCTTCCAGTGCTCTTCCTTTTCTTTGTAAAGATCTAAGGTCGTCTCAGAAGGTTTAAGGACCTTCTAGAAGACAGTTTCAGGACAAATCTCAGCAGAGTCCCAAGAGTTCAAAACCTTTCTTTCAGACAAATCACCTTCCTTATGACGGTCTGCCTCCTCTTCCCAACCCATTGTACTTTGGCCTTTCTCAGGCTCCTTTATTTCAGAAACTTTCCCTTTCTCTGTCAGTTTTAGTTAATAATGTTGGCTAATAACTTTAGACAAATGTTTTTTTTTCCATTATTCAGGATGTTTACAGAATGTCTTAGAATGTTGTCTATCATCCCCCAGGATTTCCTCAGCACCAGATTCACCTTATTCTTCCTGTTCTATGAGATCTCATCACAAAGGGGACAATCCAATTGGTCCCACCATATTTGGAGAAAACTGAATTTTACTCATGAATGCTTCAGGTTCCCAGAAAGGAGTGCACTTGGAGACCTATTCTGGATGTTTTTTTTTTCTCAACACCTTTGTCATGCTCCCAAGTTTCAAGATGTTGACTCTTCAGTCCTTATTTCCAATTATTCCTACCCAAGCTTCCTTAGTGACATTGGATTTAAAGGACACCTATCTTTGTATTCATCTGCTGTACAGGAAATTCTTGCAGTTTTGTGCCTCATCACGTTCAGTTTTCATTTTCACCCTTTGGTCTTTCTACTGCTCCAAGGGTATTCACAAAATGAATAGCTCCTGTCATTGCCTTCTGAAGACTTTGAGCAATTCAGATATTTCCTTATCTAGAGGATCTTTTCATTCAGGCCCCTACCCAAGAGCTCCTTCTGACTCATTTGCAATTTGTTATGGATCTTCTTGGCAATATGAGGTTCACTCTGAATCCAAAGAAGTCTTGCTTATTTCCATCCCAGGAACATATCTCCCTAGTATGCAAAATTGGTACATTGTTAGTGACTGCTTTTCTTCCAGCAGAAAACATTCATTTCCTGGTAGATAACTTTCAAAGCCTTCTTCCCTTGGATATGACCTCTGCAAAAGAGATTCTCAGAGCTTTAGTCTACGCATCAGTGATTCCTATGTTATCTTACAACAGACTCTATATGAGGAAGATTCAGTAGTATCTAAGTCTGTGTGGACTCCGCATGCCATCTATTAACCATCCAAATTCCTCCCTTGTCCTTCAAGAAGGAGCTTTTATGGTAGTTCAGCCAGATTTCACTTAATCCAAAATAAATAAGATAGATGGCAATTATTATTAGGGGCAGATCAATTTCCAGGCCTTAATGAGGTCATCAATATCAAATGTTTTTTGTTATATAAATAATTATCGTGTTTAATAATCTTGAGTATACACACACATACACACACATACACAATTTGGGATGTTTTTAAATAGTATTTAATATGAGGTTTGATGGACATTATTGTGTCATCTATCTTATTTACAGTTGTTCATTTGTCATGATTCATTTTTAAATCAGTGTTACATGTATAGTGTTGGTCTAGGTTGACATTATCTTGTATAAGTAAATTGTTTCATTCATTACATCTTGTTATATAGTTTAGTGGAAATATTAATTCATCACATCTATTCATGATATTGCATATACATGTATTATTCATGATTATATGTAGTCAAGATATTTGTGTTTGAGAGGACGTTTATATGTATACATAGGATCATATTGATTCATATGTACACAGATACATTTTTGTCCAATTTTTTGGTACATTGAAGTACTATTAACATCTATTATAAGTATCACATTAGGTTTCATGTATTTAATGTTATAATATTTTTTAGATATTTGAAATGTAACATGTATTTTTAAAAGAAAAGAGAATTTATGACATCATATCCTGTTTAAATAATTTATAAGGCATGTGTTTGGGAGGGCACATTGTCTTTTTTCTGAAGAAGTTCACGTTTTTAAATAAAGTGGAAGAAAGCGCTAAATCCTATTGCCTTTATTGTGACATTTCACGCACTGAGCTGTTTTACATTTCTTTTTATATTATACAGATGTAAGACCATATGCAATTTAAAGAAATCCATAGCAAAACAGCAATACAGTATTGAGATACATTTACAGAAAAAATTAAAAGAAAATTAGAAAGTTTGAGATCTTCACAGACAGCACCACAGATATGTGGTACATCAGCAAAGCTTTCTCCAGGCCCCTTGGGGAGAAGCATGGTAGCAAATTTTTGAACAGATCCAGAGCAGACCCGAATGAGTGGCTACTAAACAGAGATATACCCTTTCATGTCACTGTTGCAGTATTCATAACCTAAGGGATCTCCTGCCAAGAATATCCCAATGTCCAGCCAGTATACCAAAGCCTTTAGTACTTGCAGGCATCGTGCACACACAAGGCGTAGGGCATAATTGTGACATACTGATGCACTCACTCAGAACTTCTTTGGCGCCAGTGCAAATGCCATTGTTGAACGTCAAGTCTGAACACCCTTCTGCTGTGCTGGTTACCAAGCCTTCCAGGTTTCTTCAGCTTTTATACTGTCCCTTAGTTTATGAATTCAGCAGTGATATGGAAGGACATAGTACAGTTTTGTAAAATCTTATCATAACAGTAGATGTTCTTCTCTTCACTGTTGCAGTATTCATTCCCTCCTTCCTGCCCCCTCTGCTGTAGCCTTCTACTCCTACCCAAGGAGCTCTTCTCCTTTTTCTACTTCTGGATGCACATGTTTTTCCTTGCCCATAGGGACATTCTGTTCCTCCTGGGACTTTTTCCATTTCTGAGTTTGTGTCCGTACATCACTTTCATGCCCTATGCCTTACACAGGGAGCATAAGTGTGAAATAGAACTCCTAGAAGTACTAAAGGCATTGGTATACTGGCCCAGACACTGGGCTATTCCCGGCAGAAGATCCCTTAGGTTATGAATACTGCGGCAGTGAAGAGGACGTCTACTGTTATGGTAAGATTTTACACAACTGTACTGTCTTTCCATACATTGTGCCTTGGTGGGGTACTCCACTAATAGATATTTTCACTTCCATAGATTCATAGATTCATAGATTAGTACTAGGCTAAGTGCCCTTGCGAGCCATTGTAAGCCTAGCCAATTATCCCTTGTGAGACTCAAACCCTGCACCTTGTGTTTGTAAGGCAAACACCTTAACCATTAGGCCACCCTGCCAACCCCTCCATACACAACAGACAGCTCAGGCCGTTTTGCTACGTACTACCATACTCCCAAGCATGGAGAATGGATGCATTCAGCTTTCTTTGGGAAAGGAAGAGCCTTTTATGCTTCCTGTCCACTTCCTTTGATTCCCAAAGTCATTCTGTGCATCAAGAAGGACAGATCTTAATCTCATTGGTGTCCCCATTTTGGACCAGGGAGGATTGGTACCCCTTCTCTTTCATCAGACTGGTGTCAATCATCACATGTTGCCTCACAGGATAGACATGTTTACATAGAGTAAAGGTTCTTTAATTCACCTCAGTCTAGACACTTTGAACCTGATTCTGGGTGATTGAATTTTAATTCCTTTTAGGCACCAATTTTCTGAGGACATGCTTAGGCTTTACAGGAGACTAGAAAACCAAATACTAAGAAAGCTAATGTTTTCAAATGGAAGAGATTTTCCTTTTGGTGCAAAATAAAGAATCAGGACTCTTGTCAACTGGGTGTTCCTAATATTCTGGTTTATTTCTCTGCGTTACTCAAAGCTGGGCTGGCATTCTCTTCTGTTATTGCACATCTGGCAGCCATCTCTGCTTTCCTGCCTCTGACTCAACCGCTTTTTTAATCTCAATTTGAGCTCAAGCAATTTTTGAAGAGCGTTCTCTACATTAGACACTGTGAAGGGCTTTCCCTCCTTTTTTGAACTTGATCTGTGTAATGGAAAAGCTTGTCACATCTCATCCTCCTTTTATGTTTTGTACTTTGAAAACAATGCTATCAATGGCTTATGGGTATCAGAGTTTCAAGCCTTTGACTACTCCTTCCTTTTTCATGTTTTGTTGGGATAGGGTTACTCTTTGTACTAATCCTTTTCTTATGCATAAAGTTAATGAGCTCTCTTTAAATCCGGCCATTAACTTGCCTACATTTTTTTTCCTTCTCAGAATAAAGTGGGGAGGATCCTACTTTCTCCTGGATGTGCATAAGCAGCTCAGATTTTACTAGGACAAATCAAAGTCAATCAGAAGGTCTGATCAACTTTTTGTTTCTTTCCAGGACAAAACCTTGGTGTTCTCATTTACTGACAGTCTTTCTAATGGGATATCCAAGGCTTTCCCTTTCTGTTACTACTTTCATAGTAAACAATTTCAAGATCAAGTTAAAGCACACTCTGGTAGAGCTGCTGATTCCTCAGGGGCTTTCTTCAAGGGTCTGGATTCCAGATCTCCTCTTGAAACATCTGTTTGTAAAGATGTGAAATGAAGACCAAACTATTACAAGATGGATGTTTTCTATAGAAATGGAGCAGGGCTGGCTAGGTCAGTATTGCCGAGTCTTTTTTTAGATCATAGTCTTGTTCAGATTTCCTTATCCCTGTATTCTTAGACAACTTTTAGGAATCCCTCCTGTGTAAGTAATACACCATCAGTGATCAGTGAAGGACATAGTATATTTGTGTAACAATTTACCATACAAGTAGATATCTGCAGAATTGGCCTTAGGTGAAGTGGTGCCCTGGGCAAAAGGGCTCCACAGTGCCCCTCCACACACTACTGGGTGTCCCTATCCTGGTCTAATTACACCATCCAGTTTACAGGAAAAGCGCCCCTGATAGAGCAGCAGCCTAGGCGGCCACCTAATTGGCCTATGCCTAAGGCCAGCGGCTATGGATATCTGACTAATCATTGTTGGAGTATTGCATCCCTCTCTCCTTCCCCCTTTTCTTTTCCTTTTTTTTTGGGCTGAGGTACGTTATTTTCCACCTTTTTTTTTTTAACTTGTACATGCGTTTATAGTGAAAAGCCGCGGTGGTACAGTGGTTGCATTGTTGCCTCACAGCAAGAGGTTCTCCTGTTCGATTCTCAGCTAGTGTACGGGGAGTGCCTTCTGTGTGGAGTCTGCATGTCCTCCCCGCGGTCGCGTGGCCTCCGAAAGACATGCGTGAATGGGTGTTCCTTCGCTGAAGGTTAGGCGTCGGGCTGACAACTCGGCACCATAAAAATCTACTGCCAATCATTAGCGGACCGGAGTTCCGCTGTGGCGACCCCTTACCGGGAAAAGCCGAAAAGACAAACAACATACGTTTATAGTTGTCTGTACTTCTGTTTCAGCACTTACCTGAGGCAAGAAACTCCTGAGGTGCTTCACATCTGTATGTTCCTTGTGTACCTCTGAATCCATTGGGTTGAGTTCATGCATTGGATGCACAGTGTAAGGAGAGGGCACCCAGACTTTGGTATGCTAGCAAGATGTTTGGCTGTCTTTGGCTGCATATCCCACCAGTCACTAATACTGCAACAGTGACCAGTTGGACATCTACTGTTATGATAAGGCCATACACAGCTGGATTGTGTATATATTTACATGAAAACCGGGAGGAGACGAGTGCATCTAGGTTAGAGATGGAAGAAGTAGAAAAGAAGAGCTAGGGAGAGAGGTACAAGGGATGGTGAATAGGTGGGCTTCGCAGGGATGAAATAAATGTATAAAAACAGGAGGAGGAGGCAGAAAGTATGACATGTCTGAAGGTTGTGTATTATATGAATATGGTAATCCCTGAGATATGGTAAGTACTAGATTGCACCACATTAGGTGGAATAGGTTCGTAAGTAAGTATTCGGCTAGCTACCCTTGTGGGCCATTTTTAAGTCTAGCTAATTTCCCTTTTTATGCTCAAAATAACCTATTCCATTTGGTTAGAGACTTGCCTTACCCCACCCCATGGACAGTAATTATATATTACCGTTAATGAGAATAACTGAAGGGTGTAAAATTATGTATTTCATGTAAATGCTGATGTGCTAATTTTCACAATTGTGGTAAAATGTTACTTGGTGCTCAGTCACCTGTTTTTGAGGTACTTTTTCGCTATCAGCAGCTTATTATTGGATGATGTAAGGGCCTCAAAGCTTTTTTATTTGTTATGAGTGAGCAGAAAAAAAGTGTGGGGCATTTGCAGCTGTATACAATTCTATGGATAAATGTGAGGTTGATGTAATTTAGTGCATCAGTGAAGAACATCCATCACAGGCTGTTGGAAATGTCACATGTATGCAGGTTATGTAGTGGTAGGGCTACAAATGTGACTATTTTGTAATATGAGAGTTCTAACTTTTGAAAAGTGATCTTGTTAAGACTGCCTATGGCTGTCTGTTCTTACAATAGGGGTTGAACGGGGTCTTTCTGATGATGGTGCCAGACTATGCTTGATTCTGTACAGAGCAGTAAGCCTTTTAATGAAAATTCTGCACAGTATGATCAACATGTTCAGAGAATGCAAGATGTTCTTCATTATGATCACTGCTATAGTAGCCTTAGTCTTAGCTAAATGGGTTATATCGTGCTATGGATATGTCAGCTGGCCAACTTCTAAAGCTTCAGGACACTTTCCACACACCCAAACGTTAGCCATCTTGATCTAAGCTGACTACAAAGCACGGTATGGGCACCAAGCTCTTCAGAGCTTTCCTCTCACCAAAGACCTCTCCTCTTCAAGGCTTTCAGGGATTAATGGTCGATTAATGCTTTCCATTACTGGGCAGATAAGTTTCCTTTGGGAAGAAAATCTTCTACATTTTCTTTTTATGACAGAAATTTAACTTTTTCTGTGCAAATATATTTTTTAAGCTATGAAAGTGTTTTATTGACTGTCACATAACTTTTAGTAACTTAAACAGAAGCGTTCTTTTTATTTTTGTGGAAACAATTGTTTAACCGAATTTAAAACTATTTTTCTGAGTTAAAATTTATGTTATTTTATTTTTTGGAGACTGGAGTACGAGTTTAAAGTGCTCTTTACTATTTTTTTTTTTGCTTGTGGAAGAAGTTATGTTTTTACTTTTACTGAGTATTACTGCTAGCATCACTAAAAATTGGACATCTTTTTTCGGCTTTACCATGGAACTTCCTTTTAGTTCCTCAGTTCTTCCTTCTGTCATAAAAAGAAGAAAATTGAGGAACAACCTTTGCCACTATGGCAGGCTGATAAGGTGCCTCAGCTGCAGAAGGGTGACTGCTGTGACCGTTTCTGGTTCTTCAGAGTATTCATCTTTTTTTCTTGTCTCTCTCTGTTGTAGACCCAACAGCCACGTGGACTGGCTGTTCGACACATCCTCTGCAGTTGTCAGAGTGTCCTTGGGAGGTAAAGGAGAGATACTCTTGTCAGTCCAGGGAAAGGGGCAGGGAATAGCTCCATACCTAGCCGAATGTTATACCCATCACTCGAGAGGTTTTTAGTGTCAGAAGTGGGTCTGTTTCTTCAGAAATTTCTATCAAAAAATCAAAAATGTATTCTTAGATTTTCTCCTGTTTGAGTCACTTTGGACAGAAATGGTTTATTTCAGTCTTAGCTCAGTGTTTAATTTGGGATGTTAACCCTTCAGTCTCAGCTGTTTCTGGTGTACTTCATTGTCTGAAGATGTTCATGAAGCTGAACCACAAAATGATAATGAAGGACTAGATTACCCAGAATAAGAAACCTGAGGAGACAAAATATAGTGTGTGGCCTCTGCTGCTCCATTTGAAGAATTCTTTTTTTATGAAACTATTTCAAGAATGCATTAGTTGTTTCATTGGGAACATAGCATTCCCAGTCCCTAAAGAAGAATTGATTTATTTTAACTGGATTTTCTTGAACCGACTCCTGTTCCTCCTGTGCTTTCAGCATTGGAAGATGATTTTGTGTCGGTCTCTAAATTGCATGTAAGCCAGTTTTTTGCTCCCAAGAACACAGTCCGATTTTGCTCCCAAAAACAGACCGATTGTGCAAAGTTAGTCAATCATACAAGTTTTATATAGTAATCCCAGGTTAGACCCATCAATTATTATAGGTTCATAGGTGATTACTACGCTAACATACCTGCCCAACCATGCTTCCCAAGCATATCTGACAAGGTTGATTTCCTAGTGTTATGTTAAAGAGCATATGTAAGCTTTTGCATGGGTGGTCAAGCATTTATAGTCTGCCTCTGTCTACTGGAGCTCTAGAGAACCTAGCTGATAAACATCTGGTTAATACTAGTCCCTCACCTTCTGACAGGGATGGGGAGTCTTTTGATAGATCTGGGGGGAAAAGTATAGTCTTCTGCAACACTTATTAGGATTCTCAGCTGCCAAGCTGGTATGTTAAAGTTCATGTTTACTTCTTTTCAGAACATGGTTAATGTTACGGCACCTGACCTGTTTCCACTTCTAAGAAGAATACTTCTTTGTGCAACTTAACTGCTTCTGTGTCTCAAGTGGCTACCCACTGTTTGAAATGTGCTTATGATTTTGTTGATGCCACCAGAGCTGTGGCCACTGGAAATGTCTTAAAGTTTCCTTGGCTGGTACTCAAAATCTTCCAGAAGATGTTGAAGTTGAAATCTTATGTAGACAGTGTTCGTTTTTGGACCATCTGCTGCAAAAGTCCTTAAAAGGTGCGATGGGAGAGGTAAGCTAATTCAAGGAGTTTAATGCTACCCTACAACCTTTTTCAAAAAGCAAAATAAATGCAGTAAGCAGCTGGTAAGCAAATGTTTAAAAAGCAATGGCTGGAAGGTTCCTAAAAGAAAGGAATACCCCCCCCCCCCAGAATAAATAACAGTGCAAGTCTGTCTACAATACTCCCCTCCCTCTCCTAGTATGAAAAAACACTGTTCCTGCCAGAAAGTCTGAAACTCCATTTCTCTCTCTGGAAACAAATATTACAGATAGATGGGTTGTATAAGTAATTCGTCAAGGTTACAGGTGGCAGTGGAAGTCTCCCCTTCCTCCCTTTCAAGGGCTTCCACCTCATCCATCAATCCAGCTTCTCATTTCCGCCTTGTACTTAAGCCGTCTCTTGGGGTGACAGAAGTGGTACCTTCTTGGGGTGACAGAAGTGGTACCTTCTCATTGACTTAGGAGAGTTTTATTCAAGAATGTCTCTGGTGCTAAGGAAAGAAGATTTGTGGAAACCAGTTCTGGATCTTTACTTTCTAAACCTGTTTGTGATAATGCCCAAATTCAAAATGTTATCCCGTCACTGTTTGTTACCGCTCATTCCCTATTTGAATTTTGTGTTGACATTAGATGTAAAAGATGCATGTCATCACATTCCTGTAAGTCCAGATTTCAGATGTAACTTAAGGTTTTCTGTGTCTGGATCACTATTAATTCTCTGCATTACCTTTTGGTCTGTCCACTACTCCAAGGGTTTTCACAAAAAATGGCCTAGCTCTTGTTGCAGACTGCAGATATTCATATTTTTCCTTATTTAGACAACTTGCTTATATTTGTAGTCTTTTTCCTAAGTGTCGGGAATCTCTCCGCTAGGTGAGGGATCTCCTACACAGACTGGGGCTTCAGGAAAATATGCAGAAGTCTTCTTTGACTCCTCCTCGCAAGATTGTTTTCTTGGGGTATCTTCTAGATGGCTCAATTGAAAAAGATTTTCTTCCACGTGGAATAGTAGATCTGTATCTAGATCTATTTCTGATTTTCTCCATGCAGACTTTTGTCTTAGTGAGGGGATATCTCAGGATTTTGGGTCTCATGAATTGTATGATTTTTATGACTCCTCTAACAAGCTTTCACATAAGGAATATCTTGTGTTACCTGAAGTCTGTCTGTCCACATCAGCATCCCCTAACCTTCTTCTTTTTTTAGTGAAGCGACCAAATCTATCAAACTCTAGGTCTCCCATATTCACTTCCATGTCCAGCATAGTCTAACACAACTGACGCCTTAGACATTGCTTGGAGCGCACGGTCTTTGGAATAGAAAAGGCAGACCAAAGTGCATAATGTAAAAGAGATGTTGGCACTTATAAATGGTCTCAACATCTATGGTCCTCAGAACCTTTACAAGAGTTTACAGGTAACACTACAGTCATCGTCATCATCCCATTTCCCATTTTCTACATGGAGTTGGGGTGTCATGTCAAGTGTCACCATCTCTAATCAGTGCCACTGTCTTACCTTCTTCAGTACTCATACCTGACTGTCACAGGTCTTCTGTCCCACAAGCTATCCACCTCTTTGCTGGATGCTCTCCTTTCTTCTTGCTTTCTTCTTCTTTTCTGTTCCAAATTTTCTTCACCAGATTGTCTTTTGCTTTCTGCACATGTACCCAAACCACCGCAATCTGTTCTCTTTGACCTTTCCTGCAATTAAAGCTGTTTTGGCTTCTACTGTTATATCATTTTTGTCTGTCCCACAGTGTGCATCCTACTTACCTGTCTCGGGCACTTCATCTACATCACCTCTAGCTTCCTCAACTGCTCTGCCTTTACTGCCCAGGTTTCTGTACCATACAGTAGTACTGCCCAGGTTTCTGTACCATACAGTAGTACTGGTCACACCACTGTTTAGCACCCCTTTCTTTTCAGCTACTTTGACATTCTTCTGTCATATGCTACATCTGACACTAAGTGCCATTTGCCTGCAGCCCTCTGATTCTAGCTTTGACCTTCTCATTCAGACTTCCCTTCTCCTCAACCACCCCTTTCCAGATATTTGAATCTGTTAACCTGTTCCACTGATGTTCATCGTGTTTCACTGTTGCAGTCATTACACTTGGGGTTATCCGCCGGCAGGCTACCCGCAGTCGGCCCGAGTTCCAAAGTCTTGGTCCGGCGTCGGTTTGCTGTTGCCTCTTCCCTGACGTCAGTGCGCCAGGGGTATAAAAGATGCAACCGACGCCATTTTCTCCAGTCTTTCTTGCCGCGCGGTGCCTGAAGCAAAAGCAGTTCGCAAGTGCCGGTCGGCCGACTCCTGAGATTTTCGAAATTGAGTTTCAGAACCGAAGTCTTCAATAAAGCTAAGTACCCCGTTGGAGAAACTTTTTCATGCTCCAGACCGATGTCAGTAAAAGTTAATAATTGTATTTC
Organism: Protopterus annectens; assembly: GCF_019279795.1. NCBI lineage: Eukaryota > Metazoa > Chordata > Ceratodontiformes > Protopteridae > Protopterus > Protopterus annectens. The sequence goes on from NC_056730.1 coordinate 72,183,301, forward strand.
TTGTGGGAAGCAAATACCTCATAAGGACTTTCACTCTTACTGTATTCTTTGCCTAGGCCCTGACCACGACGTTACTAGTTGTCAGTTTTGTGCTAGATTCAACAAACGCACTATTAAACGTTGGTTTGATTTTGCTTTACATTATTTTGGCCGAAGGTTTAATTACATAATGCCATCGGAACAACCGACGACTGGAATTTATAAAAAACGCAAAGACAAAGAAAAGGACAGGCATCCGAGGTCCAAAACTGACGAAGCCTCTTATAGGCCACTCGCCGGTTCTCAGTGAGGCGCTTTCGCAGCCCCTGACACCCGCTACCTCAGAGCCACAGGCCCTATCCGACAGCCACGTGGAGACACCGAGGCCTATGGAAACTCAAGGTATTGGGCCTACGGAAACTATTGCCTCAGATGGGTCTGGAGCTGCTGAGAAGGCATCGGCTTCTGAGGGTGTTTTCAGACCTTCACAACTTACAATTAAGCCCACTACAGCAGCCAAGGTAAAGTTAAAAACACCATTAAAGACAAAGAAACAAGTACAGCATTCTACTGAACAGCCATCCATGCCAAAGAAACAGATGCTTAAAATGGATGAAGACTTAATTACGGGTTCCCATCCCCCTCCTGACAAAAGGCCTAGGCAAGACACTGGCTATAATTCCTCTGACCAGGTTTCTATTTCTTCTGATTCCTCTTCTGATCAGGGATACTCTCTCCCTCCCTATGAGGACTCTGATGCAGAAGAGTCTATACCTTCAGCCTCTCCTCCTGAGGATTATTCTTTTGGGGAAACCCTGCACACCATGAGGGAGCATTTCCATTGGGAGAGCCAGGATTATTCAGAATCCAAGAAAAGGCTCAGAGACTTTCTTTTATTGCCCCAGCACAGGCCCCTGGCTATTCCCCCTGTGCTTTTGATATTGTTGATGATGTTTTTTCTGAATCCAATCTGACTCCTGATTCTTTACCCCCTGCACCAGTCAAGCCAGACAGGTACTACAGGGTCCCTGACTCTCATAAATTTCTTTACAAAAACCCTGCTGCAGACCCAGAAACAATTTCTCAGGGTCCTAAAGGGGTTAAGGCTTCCACTGCTAAAGATCTTGTCCCCTCGGATAGAGATTCCAGAGCTCTGGACAGATGGGGAAAAAAGTTTACACTTCTGCTACTTTAGCTGTAAGGGCTTTAAATTGCCAGTTTCACATGCTTAAATATCAACAGTATCTCATGTCATTGTTAAAGCAGAAAATGGTTTCAATCTCAAAGTCCTGACAGTAAGGAAGTGCAGGATTTATTGCATGCAGCTGAACAAGTGGGAAAGCATACTTTACAATGTGGTTTTGATTCATTAGAGGCTTCTTGTAGAGCCGCAGTTACAGGCTCTGTTATTCGAAGGCATGCTTGGTTGAAAGGACAAAGTTTACCTGACTATGTTAAAGTTAAATTATTGGATGCTCCACTACAGCATGATACTTTGTTTGTTGTTAAGGCAGAAGAGGTGTTAAAGAAAATGGAGGATAAAGCAAAATCAATGCAAACAGTAAAGGATTTCTTACAGGTTCAACCACCCAGGTTTAGCAGAAACTGGCCTTCAAAAAAATGGTCCTTTCCAGTGTCAGACAGGCCACAAAGAGGCAGATACAGACGCCCAAGAGGCAGATCTCAGCCCCAAGGCTCCTACAGACCTAAACAATGGGGTACTTCAGCCCCCAAAGGAGGGGAAGACAAATCACAACCTTACAGGAAACAGTCCCAATGACTTCCCTCTACAGATGCCAAGCACTTAACCTTTTGGCAGCACCCCTAGGGGGAAAACTAGCCCTTTTCTCAAAAAAATGGCACATAATCACCCAGGACAAATGGGTACTGAATATTGTTTCTCAAGGTTACAGGTTCCACTTTCACACGCTACCAAAATCAAGAGGTATGCCAGACCTGCCACAGAACCAATGGGCAGAGGCGCAAAAACAAATTGCTGCTCTCATGGACATGGGAGCAATTTAAAGAGTACCACAGCAAGAACAGGGGCAAGGATTTTACTCAAGACTTTTCTTAGTACCCAGAAAGGACAAAGCCTGGAGACCAATACTGGACCTGTCAATCCTAAATACTTTCCTGGATATTCCAAAATTCAAAATGTTAACACTACAGCAGCTTCTACCCATGCTGGGCAAGAAGGCTTGGCTAGTTACTTTGGACCTCAAGGAGACATACCTGCATGTCCCAATCAGACAAACTTGCAGAAGATACCTCAGATTCATAGCAGGCTCAATGCATTACCAATTCTCTGCACTGCCCTTTGGCTTATCTACTGTGCCCAGGGTCTTCACAAAATGCCTGGCACTAGTAATTGCATTTTGCAGACAAAACGGAATTCAGATATATCCCTACTTGGACTACTGCCTTATTCAAGCAGAGAGCAAGGACATTCTACTAAAGCATCTGGTGTTTGTAAAAAGATTACTAATTTGCCTAGGGTACACAGTAAACGAAAAGAAATCAAAACTAGTACCCTCTCAAGAGATAATATTCCTGGGTGCAAGCTTAAATACAACTGCCCAGATGGCTTATCTCACGCCAGACAAACAAAGGCAACTGACTCAATACTTTCAGCTGATGGCAACAAAGACCCAGCTCCCTGCAAGAACAATTCTGCAGACCCTGGGCTTCATGGCGTTCTGCATTCTACTAATTCCATATGCAAGACTGCATATGAGGAAACTACAATGGTATCTAAAAAGTGTTTGGACTCAACATTGTCACAGCATGGAGACAATCCTAACTTTAATTCCTTGCCTAGAACAGGAGTTTCGATGGTGGTCCCAGGCCTGTCACCACAACAAGGGACAGCCTTTCACCTTACCCATAGCCAGGCAGACAATAACAACGGATGCATCGGTTTATGCCTGGGGGGCACATATGGCAGGGAAATGTATTCAGGGCACGTGGCCCAAGGAACAAATGCATCTTCACATCAATCAGAAAGAGATGCTAGCAGTACAGAATGCCCTGACAGCTTTCGAGGACCTACTACATCCAGGACATCTACTAATAAAGACGGACAATACCACAGTTATGTGGTACATAAACAAGCGAGAGGGCACACATTCCTACCCCCTATGCAGGCAAGCCATGACCTTGTGGAACACAGCACTAACCTATCAGGTATATCTCCAGGCACAATTCCTGCCATAAACAAAAAATACACTGGCAGACGAACTAAGCAGAAATCTCATGGACCCTCACGAATGGAAAATCCACAGGTGTTCAGCATGATAACAAGGAAATGGGGACGCCCAGACATAGATCTTTTTGCCTCCCCTCACAATTGCCAACTACAGAAATTCTGCACAAGAACTTCACTCTCAAGCATGGAAAGTGGATGCTCTGTCATTCAGCTGGAAAGCTCTGACAGTCTGTGCCTTCCCACCAATGCCTCTTCTTACTAAAGTGCTCCTAAAAGTCAGACAAGAAAGGCCAAAAATTATCCTGATTGCCCCAGAATGGCCACGCCAGCACTGGTACCCAATCCTAAAGAGCTTGTCTCAGGGCCCAACTTGGCCTTTACCTCAAATTCCTCTTCTTCTGACTCAATAAAACAATCAGATTCTGCACAGTCAACTCAGAACCTTAAATCTGACAGCATGGCAGATAATGTAGCCACTCAGACTGCACCTCTCACTAAAGCTGGTATGGATGTCATTTTAGAAGCCAGGAGGCCCAGCACTAGGAAATCTTATACAGAAAAATGGAAGAGATTCTGTGCTTGGAACCAGGCACAAGGGTTCGACCCACTTGTTCCAAATATACCTCAGATTTTACAATACCTAACTGAGATGCTGGACAAAGGCCTATCTTTCTCATCAATTAAAATCCATGCCTCTGCCATTTCAGCTCATTACAATATGGAACCTCCAATTTTTTCACATCCTCTACTAGGACAGTACCTCAGAGGGGCAAAAAACATAAGACCCCCAAAGAGAGCACCAGTACCAACTTGGGATCTCAATTTTGTTTTAGAAAAACTCACACTGCCTCCTTTTGAACCAACCAGCACAGCTGATATAAAATTCTTATCATGGAAAACTGCTGTGCTCCTAGCAATAACTTCAGCAAGAAGAGTGTCAGAGTTACAGGCATTAATGGCTGTGGAACCTTTCATAATTTTTCACCAGGACAGGGTTTCTCTCAGGACAAACCCAACATTCATGCCAAAGTAGTTTCCAATGTGGCCCTGAACCAAACCATTCATTTACCAACTTTCTACCCAAATCCCCAGAATAAAGGGGAGAGACTTCTGCACGCTTTGCACGCTTTGGATATACACAGCTACGATTCTACTTGGACAAAACAAAAGCTTTCAGAAAAACTGAGCAACTGTTTGTAGCCTATGCTGCAGGATCACAAGGAAAACCTATCACAAAGCAGACAATTTCAAAATGGATAGGATACTGCATCCGCTTCTGTTATGCACAACATGGCAAATCAGTACCCAAGGTCATTAGGCCACATTCTACCAGAGCAACAGCCACTTCAGCAGCCTTTCTCAGAGGAGTATCAACCAAAGACATTTTAGAAGCTGCAACCTGGAGCTCAGTGCACACTTTCACCAAGCACTACCACTTGCCTCTCTAGTCTAAATCCAGAGCAGGCTTTGCCACTGCAGTCCTGCAGGGCCTGGTAGCCTCTCCAAATCCAATCTAGACCCAGCCGCCCAACCTCAGCTTTGGGATTCAACCCAAGTGTAATGACTGCAACAGTGAAACACGATGAACATAGTACAGTTGTGTACCTACCATAAATGGAGATGTTAGAGTGTATTCACTGTTGCAGTCCAGGTTACCCACCCACCATCCCCCTTTACTTTGCTGGGACTTGTCTGTACTTCTCAACTCTATACAACCTATGTGGTGTATTTGCTTGTAGATGAAGGAAATGTTTATATTAGTACATGCATGCTTTTTGGCATAATTTTATTTTTCCAGCCTTCCTATCTGGGGCAAGAAAGACTGAAGAAAATGGCATCTGTTGCATCTTTTATACCCTTGGTGCACTGATGTCAGGGAAGAGGCGACAGCAACCGACGCCGGACCAAGACTTTGGAACTCGGGCCGACTGCGGGTAGCCTGCCGGCGGATAACCCAAGTGTAATGACTGCAACAGTGAATACACTCGAACATCTACATTTATGTTAGGTACACAATTGTACTTTTTCCCTGCTATTCTCAATTTTCAGCTTTGTCTGATTTCCACCTTTTGCTGTGACTAAAATTGTCTTATCTGCACTCAGCTTAATCACATGTGCCTTCAGTTTTGCATTCTATTCCTCTGCCCTTTGCTGAAGTTATTGCTTAGTTTGCCTGTAATTCCGCATTGTCTGTATAGAGCAGCTTTGTCGATGTATCTCCACCGACCTGTTTGCTAATGTAGTCCATCACCAGTATGAACATCAGTGGGCTCCGAGCTGAACCTTCATGCACATACCCTCCCACCGTCAATCCCTGTGTGAGACTAAACGCTGTTAGCACTTGAGTCATTAAGTCCTTTTACATAGCTTGCACTAATTCTCCTAATGTTTCGGGACTTTGAACTACCACAGGATTGACCATCTCAGCTTTCTTGGGACTTTATCATATGCTTCCTCCAAGTCTAGCAATGTCCAGTTGGACTCTTTCCTCATTTCTAGCTTTTCTGTCTATCTGACTGCAAACACTGGGTCAGTTGTGCTGCATCCTGATCTAAATCAGCAGTGCTCATCTCCCATCTTGCATGCTACTACTCTGCATATTCATTTGTCAGTCATCCTGTGCAGAACTTTTATGCTATGTGACTGGAGTTTGATACCTCTGCAGTGACCACAGTTGTGAACGTCCCCTTTGTTCTTGAATATTGGCACTAGTATGCGTATTCTCCAGTAATCTGAGGTACACCTTGCTCTCCATGCCTTCAGAAGCCATTTCTCCCCTATCTCACGCCACATCTTTATCATATCTGCTGTGACCTCATCTGAGCCTGCCGCTTTCCTTGACTTCATTTTACTTAGAACTGTTCGTACTTTTATATGGGGCTCCTCCTTTTCTCTCATTGTAGGCTGTGCCTGGGGCAGTACAGCTTCTGTGGGTTTTCTTCATTCAGAGGCTGCAGGAAGAACTCCTTCCATTACCTTAGATGTCCTGTGAACAGGTGAGGAGGATGTTGCTGTTATCTCTATGAAGGTTATCTGACAGTCTTCCTTGTCTTTCTACCTTTGCCGTGCAAACAGATGTAGTTTTTGTCATCTACTGAGTTACTTTGCAGAAGCTGGTAGAGTGCCTCTGGTGCCTTGTTCATTGCTATTGCAACTCCTTTCTTAGCTAACCAGTATTCCTGCCTAGCCTGGTCTGTCTTTTCTATTTCCCACTTTTTCCTGCACTCCTTTCTTTTCATGACTTCCTGGACTTCTGTGTTCCACCACCCTTCCTTATTTGCCTTATTTCCATACCTGGTTCTGCCACATAACCTGTTTTGTAGTTATTACACATGCTGTTGTGAGGCACTGCCATTCTTCTTCAATTCCACCTATTCTTCTTAAAGTACCAGAGCCCTGAGTAATTCCTTGAACTGTTGTGCTTTCTCTGTAGTCAACTTCCAGGTCTTCAGCCTGGTCTTTGTTGTTCTTGAGCCTTCTCTGACTACTACTTACAGCTAATTGTGGCAATGAGTGGATGTGGTGCATAAAAAAGAGAGATCAGCTCTTACCCTCTGTGCAGACTATTCATGGTAACCTGACGTACAGTTTTTCAGCACAATATCACTCTACAGGCATCTTGCAAACTGTCAGAGCATAATTATGTGATGGACAAGCTGAGAAGGACCAGGACAGACCCTTGCAAATGAAAATTGAATCAGGGGGTCTTGCAGGAATTGATGCATCTGTGGAGAACATCTCAAACAGATCTTTTTGCCTACACTTAAAATAATCAGTTGGTGATTATTATGCTCCAGGACTCCATGCAAGAAGGCCTGGGAGACCAATGTTTGTGTGTTTCCTTGGACCAGAATGTTTCTGTATAGTTTTGGATCTAGTGTATGCTTTTGGATCCAATATCTATTGTAATTCTGTAGATTCAGAAAGACTTTCCCTTCTGGCCCAGGCAATATAGGTTCTCCTTTTTTGGAAATGATCAGGGGCAATTACCACATGCTCCCTCACAGCCTGTACATACAGGACAAGGGATGTTTGATATCACCTCGACCCCACACTGCTGCAGCTAGCTGCCTGGATGATACAGTCTTAATGTCTGTTAGACACCTATTTTCTGAAGATGCATAGCAGGTATTAAATGAGGCGAGAAAGTCTGCTACTAGAAAGTCATATATTGGCAAATGGAAAAGATTTTCTAGTTGTTGCCAAGGCAGGAACCCTCACCTTTTTAGGGCTAGTGTTTCTCAGGATTTCCATCCATGTCACTGTTGCAGTATTCATAATCAAAGGGTTCTCCTGCCAAGGATAGCCCAACATCCAGCCAGTATACCAAAGGCTTTAATACTTAAAGGCATTGTGCGTCACATGCATGCTCCCCATGCATGATGTAGGGCATAAATGTGACATACAGACACACATGCTCAGAACTTCTTTGCTGCCAGTCCATATGCCATAATTGAATGTTGGTATGAATGCCTTTCTGATTTGCTGGTTACCAAGCTGTGTTTTAGATAAGTGCCCTATTGGGGTTTATTTTTAATCTTTCTTTTTTATTTAGTGTTGGTTGAGTTTGTCATCCAGAAAGGGAAAATGTCAATGTGGGAGGCAGATTTCCCCATAAAGACCATCACAATCTGTATCTCTTCTGTTTGGGTGTTTCTCATAACAGTGTTCTATCTGCCAGTTGTTTGTCTCTTAAGATCCTACATAGTCGTCTTACCTCCTTATCTGTTTACCTTGAAAACCAATGTCTTAAGCTGTTGGCTTAAGGTGCTGTAGCAAAGTCCATCTGTCCTGAAGGTCAGCCATGGGTCAAGAAAAAGGCTAAAAATTTAGGTCTGATATGGCTGTTGTCCAGCCTTCCCTGGACATCTCTCTCAAAGCTAGTGAAGGTCCAGAGGATCATCCAGTAGTTTCCTCAGATTCCTCTTCTGCAACTCTGTTGAAGGCCAGCTTCAGACATTGAGGGGGAACCTCCACTGATTATATCCGAGTGACCAAGGGGGATTCCACAGATCTGAGTGAGGAAAGAGATCCATACTATGTTTACTGAGTGTCGGCACGGGTCTAAACCTCCAAAGATGTTTCAGGCAGACTTCCTGCAGAAAATGAAACAAAAAAAACGAAACAAAAAAAAAAACAACCATATCTCCCCTGTAGTTAAGGATCCACAGCAGGAATGTTGGGATTTTACTCTGGGGTTGTTTAATGTTTTAATGGCTTTAAAGCCTCTTCAAGGGATGTCTGTGCCTAACTCTTCCTGGTCTTCCACTCCCCTTAAAGGACCCAGGCTATTGGACTCCTCAGATGAGGATCAGGATTCTGGGGGAAGAGTCCCTTGCTTACTCCTCTCAGATCCTTTGCCCTTTGTTCTATGGTTCAGAGGAAGAGGATTTTATTAGTCCGGATTCCCCTTTGGAGCAACTCTTCTGTTAACTGTATGATGGAATTGTTTGTGGGATTGCACTAAGATTCTGATATTCAGAAAAGGTATTATGAGCTCCTCCAGATGGAGTCTCCTCAGCCTTCTGTTGTTCCCTCAGTTTGTTTGCCCTCCTGGATACATTTTCAGCAGCTTCTGTGGCCCCTGATTCTCAGTCCTCTGCTCCTAACAAACCTGATAGCTTTTACAAGGTGTGTGTGTGTATGCGTGTGTGTGTGTGTGTGTGTGTGTGTGTGTGTATATATATATATATATATATATATATATATATATATATATATATATATATATATATATATAAAATGTGTGCATGCACATATATTTATTTATTTTCCTAGCATTGTCCTTTTCGGAAATTAAGCCTCATTCTCCCTCTAGTGACATCAAAGCTCTGAAGGGCTTGGCACCCAAACCATTCTTTTTTAATCATCTCAGCATGAGCAAGCTGTTTGGCCTTGTTGAAAGTGCCCTTAAGTTTTGGAAGCTGCCTGGCTGTTATATTCTCAGCAAGATATAAACCCGTATAGCTAAGGTTACTACAGCTGTGATTATTCCTTTATCTGCTATTACAGTAAGTTTATTTGCACAACCGTACTTTTACTATCAGTGATCACACCTTAGTACTTTGTGTTGGTTAACTGTGTCTCCGGTGGTGGTGTTTATGTGGATCGGAGTTGTGGTGCTTGTTTTTTCTTTTAACAAATCCAATGAGTTTAGTTTTCTTTTCAGAGTTTATTAACATAGCATCCCAGGTTCAAGACCTTAATTGTTGAATGAAGTGACGTGGACTGTAATAAGGCCACTGCTGATTTAAAGTGGGAATTATTGGCATTTTGTTGCAGTTTGAAGCAGTTTGTGTGGCTGTACTTACTAGTAGTAAATCTGGTAAATAATGGGTCCAGGATACTGCCTTCAGTCAATCTAGTATTAGTGTTTTAAAAGTGAATGAGAAGTTCAGTGTGAAGTATTGGTTTAGTAATTCAGGTAACTTTGAACCACTTTATTAGCTGTATAGTCCGTGGTTTGGATTCTGTCTACAAGAACAAAGTATGATTAATAACACCAAAGGTGTTCAAGAAGGGTATAAAGAAGGAAAGAACACTGTAGCCTTTATGTTGTTCTGACGCTATATATTCTGCAGTTTTCACTAAAGCAGTTTGGGTACTAAGAACTAGGATGAATCAGTGGTGAAGTTTTTCTGTGAAAAACAGAGTAAGTACTTTTTTAATTTTGCCTTGTTTCTGTAGCTTTAGTACAGTAATTCAGTACTAATGAGAAATACCTTTTCCTGGCTATGTGACATACTTGCCAAAAGTATGTGAAAGAAAGAACATGGTAAATTGCCTTTCCTCCACCTCTCCATTGTTTTTTTGCTTTTGGCTTCTGTTATTTGTTGTATTACTATACAGGTAATTTTCAAGAGCTTATTTTAGTAGCTTGCACACCACCAGAATTTTGGGTTTTTTTCTTCTTTTTGTTGTATCCTTCATGTTGTTTATTTTTATTTCAGCACTTTGACAAGGAATATTCGCCACCGTAGGGGTGAAAAAGTTGTCATCAATGTACCTAGTAAGTAAATGCCTGTGCATTTTTTTTTAACTCTTACCTACTTCATTTTA